>NW_025776681.1:0-112500 GCF_021130785.1 Homalodisca vitripennis
AACCTGACAAATAAATTAGTATATTTCTGTAAATAGCACAAATACCACACGATACGATGTGACAAAAGTGGTAAACCAGAGTCATGACAATGGTGATTTGCACTAGACAGAGACCTTACAGTATGTGGTACGTGCGGACCTTTACAATTAGCTGAATCAACCCTCCCGCGTTTACAGCGTACAGTTCACACCTGCTTCTTGGGATAACTGTGTATTTTATTGTTATCGTTGTATTGCCACTCAGTAAACTACTCGTATATTGACTATTGTTCATCTTATTATTATTTTACTGGGTTTTAATTTATACATTTAATTTATAACCGATATTCTATATAGTTCTAACGTTTGGGGTTAGATTGGTTTTTCTGTGCCACCTATGGAGATTAAATTATTAGAGGATATATAATAAATAATTAAAGGTTAAATGCATTTTGAAATAAACATGGTCAAAGGAATACTCGAATTGTTTAAAAATAATCATTTACATTCATATAATTTGTATCAATATTTAATTCCTAAATAAATCTTATAAATTCATATCCCTCGAGGATCTGTCTGCTAGTTCACAGGACATCTCGAGAACAAACACTTATACATTCTGATGTTTTGCATGAACTTTCATTTCCATACGTGCCAACGCCGATATTGACTATACAACTCACTCCAAGGGATTTGGCTAAAGCGTTAGCAAACATTTTCTGGCTAACCATGATGGGTTCGATAAAATCGCAGAAAAAATCTTCTTTCCTTTATAATTGAGGAAAACCATGTGAAATTTTAACGTATGAGATAGTGACATAATGTAGCCTAACTACCCTACCACACACGATACCATCACTGCGTGGCTTGGTGTGTGCACAAGTATTATTTAAATACTTCTATGGAACCTAACAAATAACAAACATTTTTGCGTATCAGGTGATATCTCAAGAATGATGTTATCTATTGTTAAACATTTTTAATGTAACCTCATTTTTACATGTAAGATTTTTTCAATTATCGTTTTCGTCTACTTCAAATTATGATATATATTTTTATGAATTACCATACTTTATACTTTTGGGCAATTTAATTATTCTTAATGCTGACATCAAGTTTATTTTTGAGAAAAGTTTTTATTTTCTGATACATATGTAATATACATAAGATAGTACATTTTATTGGGCATTATTTTTTGGCTAACAATTGAAGCAACACAATATTTTAGGCTCTATGATAAACTAACGACTTACTACCATGTAAGTGAAACGAATGTTTAGTTTGGCAGATGTTCTATTGCCATTAACAACAGTATAGAGCAATAACTTCTACTTCGATATCCATAATTGGAAAACTTCCATTGAGTTTATGGTGTGTAAATCTATCCTGGACGGTATGAGTTCCAAGTACTACGGACATCCATAATTCATTGCTGTACTGTACAACATAGAATTAGGGTCAAATAGGGCATATTTCTTTCCTACTGGTTGGCTGAGAATCAAAAAGTAGGAAAGAATCAAATTACTTTACTTGAGGAACGTTTCAGGCAAGGCTGGATTCGATCACAACAATTTCTAACCTTATTACCTAATAGATTTATATCCTGCAATATTTGAAAAAAAATCTTTTGAAGCCACAGTGCTAGAGTGTAAACCCCTTGGAAAGCCTGCTTAATCATTCTTTAAGACTTCAATATATTGTGTGCATTTGTTTCTTGATCTTACATCTGATGAAAGAGTCCTCGTATGATTTAAATATTTAACCAAAGAATTACATAAACTAAAACATGATCAGTGCCGTATTCCTCATTACTGTACCACAGTCCTACTGAACGCAACTATGTAAAAGGACCACAGTCGGTTGTTTCTCGGACTCGTAGAGAATGGTGAATTGTAACTGCCTGATACGATATCTTTGGTGCTCGTTGAATTGTGTAACTGACGAAAAATTGAAGATAAGCCGTAAGTTTTGATTTTGTAATTAGTACAATTGTACTTAGATTTGATTTCTTTTTTAAAAAACGTATATTAGTTGATATAGAGATAAATTCAAATGAAACAATAAATCATTATTACTTCCTTGAATAATTTATGCAAAGTAGATAATAGAGCCAAACATTATTTATGTCGGTAATATTCCGACATTCCATTGAGCCGACTTTACCACAAAACTGTTACGTTCAATCCATAATTATTTTTTGAAAACATTAATTTTGATGCAAGTATTTTATTATATGCAATATTAACAATAACAATACAATGACATATATTAAAAATCGAATGGTCATACTTAACTTGAATATTATTTAGAAGCTACATTTTATTGATGTTAGAAGTACGCATTCATATAAAGCTAACTACATAATATTATTTTCAATTTAAAACTCCATAAGATTAATTATTTTATTTTTATTTATAGCAGTAAAAAAGGTGTGTGGAAAAATTTTTAAACTGTTATAACTAAAACGGTAAGGTTTACTCCAAGTGAGTTTTAAATATATTCGGCTGTTCCACCGAATCTTTTAAAGTTCTAATTATTCGTAGTGCACTTGATGAGTCTATGAGAATCAAACTCTTAATAGACATTACACTACATGACTACTGGATAAACCAGGCAGACCTCTTTTGTAGTCTACATAGCTCAGAGTCTAAATGATTCCAGAAGTTTTGACTAAGAAATCACGAATGTACCAGTGTTAGATTGCAGACGCTGCACTAAGGAGAAGGTGGAGCTAAACATTCGTATATGTCAAAATTATCATTTTGGAAAATTAGACTTAACGGAATATTGTAACCGATAGCCACTTTAACTGTGCTGGAATATAAACTTTGAATATGATGAAGACATAGATATGCTAGAGAAACTCTTATGAGACAGGTAGGATTTTATGATTATCTTCGGGATGGCGCTTTCGATTATAGTCCTGATGTTCCTCGAATTTTTCAAAAATATTTTACCACCTATGCAAAAATTTTATATATATATATATATATATATATATATATATATATATATCTTAGCGTACAATTATAAGTTAGACTGCTATAATGATTATAACTATACATAATCTTCCACTTTCCTTTAAACGTTTTACAATTACTAAAACATATATACTTCTACTGATTTATGAAAAAAAACTAGTTCGAAATCCTTATGATTTGCATTTACTGTCACCATTTTTGTACAACGTAACTTAATAATTATAGTGAGAATAGTAATTAAAATCTGCACTGAAAAGAAATTTTTAACGCATAGTGGTATTTAATTATTCTATCAATTAATACTTAAACTTCTAGCACTAATTTTTATTATGTATGGACTGGTTTTAATTTCATTTTTTAATTTAGTTATTTTATAATTACTTTACTAATTATTATCAAATTAAATTATTCTTATTAACTTATAATTTTTTATTTCATAAAAATCAAATAACTTTTTAATGTATATAAACTTAAGTGCTAACTCATAAATAGAGAGTGTTGTATTTATTTTTATATATATATATATATATATATTATATATATATATATATATATATATATACATATATATATACATTATTGTTGGTACATTAAATACTCAATTACATATATACCCAAAATAACTAGGCAACGTTTTCATGTTTCTTACAATAACTTTAAATGTAACTTAATCTGTAGGCGTTTTATTACATGTTCAAACTTTAACCAATCCAACTTTGATAGGAGTAACATTAGGTACCTCTAGTTTGCGCAAATTTTTCTTCTGTTTATAATACTTTTATATGAGGTCAAAGTGATATAATGTGATATAATAACATGATTTGCTGTTCAAAACGGTAGATTCTAAAAGAAACAGTGCGAGATGTTTATTCTTTCAAAAGAAAAAGGAAGTTTTATTGAACTTGAGTGTAAGAATTATGAGAGAGATACAACTTCTCTTTATTCAAACAAACAGTACTGGGACAATTTTTCTAGATAAACATAAATTTTAGAGCATACATAGCAAAGGAATTAGACACAGGTCTGTTTATAACGTAAACAATTTACAATTTAAATAAAAAAACTTTTTAATTTGGTAAACACGTAAGCAATAACTAACTGTATTGTATTTCAATTTAGTACTATCTCTGCTCTTGCAGTTCTTGGAAGTATTCTTTCAACTTAAAATAAACTCCAGATAAGATGGATGAATCACTTCATTTGAACATGACGTCATGTATCCTCGAATATATAAGCAAGGTGAAATCAATATTGAAATCAAAAATATATTATGCTACAATATTAGATTAGATTATAGACAAACATTACGAAAACTCAGATGCTTACCCCGTCACAAAGCCCAATTTTACTTATTTTACAAAAACATTTTGTTACCTATGACCTAAGTTTTTTTTATATTATACCTTCTGGAATGTTACTTATTTGGTAGAATATATTAAGGATTGGATATGGATCATAGAACAAGTTTTTCTTCTCTATTGCGCGTTAAATAAAGTGAAACTAGTGTTATTGTATCCTAGTGAATTCGAGTAAGTTAGTTTCTAGGTTAAGTTTTAAATAGTAGCATACCTTGATAGAGTATTCCCATTACACGAAATTTTATTCACTGTCCACAAACACAACTACATAATATAGATCACAATAAACACAGTAACAATTAATTGTCAACACTTAAACACACACGCACACGCACAACCCGAAGAACACGCACACACTGAAGACTTTTTAACGACATAATTTTTATTGGGTTTTGCATTGTTGTTCCTGAATATTAATCTAGGTCAGCGACCTCCCCTCCCTACCCCCGCCAGAGCTTATCTATCAGCTGTTCGGTCTGCTGGTGCGGGGGGGGGAGATTAAGAAAATTTATCAATGTAATTATTTTGTTACTTTTTTAATATAGTATTTTTAATAGCATTATTTACTGACACTGTTAGTATACTTTAAATGTACACATTATACTGAGTCTGGTTGTCAATGTGTTAGTTTTACAATTTCACCTTTAATCAAGTTTAGGATGGTTAGCCGTTACAATAAGTTTAGATTGTGTTCTCCAATCAGGTACGGCCTAAGATATTAATCTTTAATTATATTTATTGTTCGAAATTCAACAGTGAATGTTATTCTTTATGTTTATTATGTAAAATTTTATTTTTAGGTACAGAGTGGTATTTCGGGTTGATATTGTAAATGTTTATGTATATATGTACAAAATTTGAGGAATAAAAAAGATTATTATTATATACCGGTGTCAACATGGAAGCCCTCAGGATCGCTTTGCAGGTGGCCTTTGCCTGCTTTGTAAGTTAACAGTATTAATAACAATTAATTGTTATGCAGTAATATAGGGACTAAATGTTATTATTAACATTTGACCTACTTAATGGAAATTTATGTATACATTTTTAACCAAAACACAGCTTTTTGTTTGTAAAGTTTAAATTGGTATTTTTGATTCTGGACTGTTATTAATTTGTTTGATGAAAGAAAAGTAATCAATTTTAATTGTCTTTGTCGGAAATTTTAAGATTCACATTTACCAAATTTCCATTCATTTCCCAAGTAACAACGACGAATTTCTCTATTTAAAGTTTGTCTGGGACCAAAAGGAGATTATTGTAATATTTATTAATACTGTTTGGCCAAAAACTTGTTAGATACCACTGAACAAAAACTAAGGACATTTATCAACTCAAGTGGGACCGTACACAGTATTACATAAACAGGTCATACTTCTAAACTACTTCTTGGACAAGAGTCAAATGGCAGACCATTATGGTACAAAGAGGAAACTACGGCACTCTGCGATATAAAGGTACTTTGTAATGGCACCATTTTGTTAGTTTACTAAAATTGATATTATTTTTTTCGTACAAAATTGATACCAAACGTATTATTCTTTACCCAGAGTTATACTTTTAACTTAATTTATGTTTATATTTCATAAAATTTCATTAAATATACATTATCCTTCCCAATTATGTTTATTTCAGTTTATTTAAGAAGACTATTTATATTAATAAAATGGTATTTTTATATCTTAACTATTTTATAGGAAAAAACTAAATTAATAAAAAATAACAATTAATAATATACTCGTTGTAGAAGCTTTATTTTTATTGGAATTCTTTTAATACTTTTAAAAGCAAACACTCCAAGACTACAATTTTTATTTTTGTTGAAATTGCACTATTGGATTTTTTATGTATTGTAGAATTAATTATAAATAATCCAGTTAAAGCTTTACTCAAGACGCTTTATTCGGTCCGACTGTTCGATAGCAACATTTAAAAAACTATTCCGTTTGAATTTTATTAGAGCTTCAAAGTAATCGAAAGATGTAGTATCTCTGGTAAACACTGTAAAGAAATATTTCTGCTCCTCTATTTATAAGATGACAGTAAACGTCCATAATTTTCTCTGTAAGGAGTTAAAAAGACACTAATATTTGTTGACAGAAGATATTTAGTAGTTTATTTTATTATTAAATCATTTCGATTCAAACTAAATTTCGTAAGAAGTGAAGTTAGGTCGTATATATTTTTATGTAAATACCATCCTAATGTCTGGTGGTTAATATTTTTAGTATGTACAATTACTCGGTTTTGGGGTTACTATCTAAGCTTAAAATTCAAACCACTTTTTATTTTAACCTTCTCTGTAATCTCTAATGCGTACAGAGTTTACTCATATTGTTGTTATTTGACAGAAATAGTCATTCTATACAAATTAAAGTATGGCACCTGAAATACTTTGAACCGAAAGGGAATAAACTTCAATAGCCAATGATATAGACGTTTTGACCCGAAATAAGCTTCTTAGATTTGCGTACGTATAAATATCTTGATCGGAGCATCAACATCACAGGAACTTCCGTTTCAAAATGAAGTAGACCCTCCATTATTAATTATATTATTAGTGTGTGTTAAACTAAAACGCTCAAAAAGTTCGACATAAAGAATAACTCCACAGTGGCTAAAAAATAGCTAAATTTTTACTGTGACCATTAGAGCTATCATTAAAACTTAAATCTGAAATAGATCAGGAGGTTGTTTTATCATTCAGGGATTACCTCCTATCCCACGAGTACGCAATGTCTAATAGGGACGGCCAATATTTTCCTGATTTTCAGTAAAACATAATTGCGTGCAAATTCGAGGATAACTGCTAGTATAAATATGCTCATAGAAATCAAAAAAGTTTATAATGAATTGGTATTGTCCTCAGTCAGAGTTTAAACTTGAAAACTTGGACACTTTACATACTCGGGACTAGTTGAGAGCAGCAAGTTTGACCGGATATTCAGGAAGTACTTGGTTTACTATTTTCTCAAATTGAAATTTATGGTACACCACATTTGCCATAAACAAAATAATAAACACCAATTAATTAACTCTAATTTATTATGTATGTCCATATATATATATATATAGTATATATATATATATATATATATATATATATATATATATATAAACTGTGGGCTTACATAAAACTTAAACTCAAACATGAATAGTTCTAAATTTTCGTATTCCAATTAATCAGGACACCAGGAATACAAAATAGACTAAACATTGTAAACTATAATCACAATAGTATGTGCCATAGTAGACAAAGGCAAGTGTACGTGTTAACCTCCTTTACAATCTGCTGACTCAACCCTCCTGGGTTTACTACGTCCAAGTTTGTACTGAAGTACCTTCCACTGGTTACACTGGTGTTGTAACAGGAGTTTACACACCATCACTGTTCCATCCGTAAACTTGACTTATAACACATATACCACAGTAAAGTTACACTTTAAAAATTTTGTATATGCAAATTAAATAATTTTGAAAATACACATTGAAATATTTTTTTGTTTAAGTGAAACATTGAATTAGTGTTATTAAGTGTTGTGATAATGTCTATGCGTATGCTTTTTACGTTAGATATATTTTTAAAGATGGTCTTAAATAATTGTAATACAATACTAATTATACTAAAAAAAAAAAAGTAAAAGATGTCTTATTTCACAAGGCGAAAGTTAGGGCTAAGAAGCCCTCTCTAACACTTAACCTGGGGACCAACGGCTTAAAGGTGACTTCCGAACCACCACCAATGTTCGGGCAGGCGGGCTGCTTGCAAAGACAGGATCGCTCAGTGGTCACCCATCCAAGCAGCAGCCACGCTCGACGTTGCTTGATCCGGTTATCTTACGGTAACCGTCCGTACCTGCTACACAGCGCCTTTGGCAAACTATGGAGTAATTTAAATGAGAATAAAAATAAATATTATGAGTAATTACTAAACCGATATATGATATCTCCTGATGAAATTCCTAGAAACTGGTAATGTTTTTAAATACACTAAAGTTATTTTTTGTCCAATAATTTTTTTGTTTTGTCTTTATGCAGATTGTACTACGAATGATTGTTTAACGAAATAGTTTATAAAAAGTTCACGTTACAAAAAAAACTTACGTAATCAAACAATTACGACTTTTTCAAATAAATCACATTCTGTAACCATGTTCCCTCAGAAAGTCGGAGGGAAGTAATAAGAACATATACAATGATAGATTTATTTATAGGGACGATTCGATGTACTTTTACCCTCCATCTGGCCATTATCTATACTCTATAGATCTGCTCGGGGACAAGCAGAGTGAGAGAAAGAGTCCGCTACAGTACGAGGCAGGCGCTATTGATATAGGCGATCGCGTCTTGGTCGCTTGGCAGTTATTTTTTAACGGACTGTATAAAATAGTGTTAGTTAAATAATGAGAGTTAACGTAGTCAGGATCACCTATACTTTATATTTATTTCCGACAATATGAAATTTAAAACTGTTAAAGATATAATGTGCTAATAATAAAAATGGAAATGCAATCGCGGGACTGACCGACAGAAGTAACTACTTCTTATAACGGGCTGTGAATAATCTTGTTAAAGCACGTTCCTAATATTATGAAATGGTTATTTTTTATGTATTAAATATTGTGAGACACTAAATTCTTTATCATAAAAATCTTTATATATTTTATTTTAATTTTATAAAATTTGTTTTATATTTTTCATATGTCATATATTACAATTATTATAGACCTCTTAATACTAAAGTAATAAATATATGTTTACATATGATTATCATCGTTTATAATAGTTCCTATATTTTGGTTAGTATAATTTTCACTACAGTTTTGTACTTTCGAAATAATTATTTCATTTTCATTGTCATTACATTCTATAACAAGATATTACAACATCATCTGAATTAAAAAATTAAAATTATATAATAAAATCTTGCTATATTTTGTACACAGCATCTATTGTTGTTCCATATCTCGTTGCACTTATGTTTTATCGTTTGACATTGTTTTGTTTAATTATTTTTTCTTTTAACAAGCCAATTAATGGTTTTGACGTTTATTCAGCATAATTTGTATTAAATTGTATTTTTACGTTATTTATTTTTAATTGAGTATGGTAAGCTTCAGTGTAATTGAAGAAAATTAACAATTATAATAAACAGAAAGCCTAATCTTCTTCCAGGAGTCAGTTTTTCCTCATGCTAAACATACATTTATAGCCCGAAAAAAGGAGTCACTTCAATAAAGAGCGACAGTAAGCTCGTACTAGCAAGGCTGGATAGCCAATGAACGGAGAAGTGCAGACACCAAAAATGGATTGCGAAAGTCCCGCTCCTAGGGGCTACAGAGCGAACATGACTGGCGTAAGTTTCCATGACGCGAGAACGAAAGTTGCCCCCGTGCACAACGTACATCTATAACCCGCCAAAAGAAGTATTCACTTCAATAACCAAAATATATAAGTTTTATGAAACACTTTTTCTTTTAGCTTCAAGTATAACGCAGTTGCAAATATCTTAAAGATTAAAGAGCCACCATAATAATATTAAGAACTATATATAAAATAAATTGTTCAACCCAAATTTTAAATCCTTTCTTTCACATTGCAATTTCTTGATAATAGAAATATTTTATGGGATGCATCTATAGATGCCTCTTAAGCAGTAAATAATAAACAGTTTTCAAGTTTTGTAATGCAACCCTTTTTGTTTTTCTCTACGTTCGTAAATAATGGAATTGTGCACTTTTAACAATGCAATTACCGCCATGTTAAAAACTAAATGGCGTACCAACAACCCATCGATAGTAGCCGAGGTATTTGTAAGACTATTTTATGCCAAGTTTCAACTTACTTGTGCTTTTTTAGGTAAGTTATCTTTTCCACAAGCCACTTTACATAGCAAATACTTTAAATCTGATTTTGTATATAAATCTACCTAAAACCTGTTTTGTTATGGTTTAACTATTTTTCATTGTTTGACTATTTATGATGAAAACTAATTTACATAAATAATGTTACAACATAAAAATGTAGTTTAACGCATTAACGTTTATCCGTCAAGATTCCTCTTACTAATACATCCAATCAGCTTGTTCAATGGGCAATCTGACGGTCACAATGGAAAGCTTTGTTTCCTGGCACAATCTTTATAATTAAAACTCGATGAGCCACAAACGTGTTACACAGATAGATTGAACAGCTGTTGTAGATTGGGATGACGATTCGAATGATGAAGAACCTTTGACACTGAATTAATTGTGTCGTACATTAAGTTCATGCTACACAAGATTTCGCTTTTAGACGCTCGTGCCTAACGCTTGCGCTTTTTCTCAATAGTTTCAAATTTTATAAAAATATTACTATTTTCTAATTACTTTCGGCATAGGTTATATTCTTGTTATCTTTACATACTGCAACTATTTGTTGAAAATAATCACCCTTAACAATTTATAATATTGATAATATATCCATAAAACGTAAAACTGTATTTTACAAAATGCAAGACATGGAAATATTAGGTATCATATTATTATCAAATTATACATCATGGCGTTATGTATTTGAACTTACAATTAAATATTTTTGAATTTTTGTAATAACTAGAGAAAAAACTTCTCTTCAACACCTTTACCTGAATGTTGCATCATCTCTGCACATGAAACTTGCTTTCTTTTACAACGAAAACTGTAATCGTGTCCTCTTTATTCCAGTTTATATATGAACTTTCCTATTTTGGGGTTTTTGAAGACGTTAGAAATTTGTTATAACCCTTCTTTAAGCAACGGATTTTCGAATAAAAAATTTCAATTCCTTTTGCCAGTAAACCTCTCACAAGGTCAAAACTATTCTTGGTTCAATAAATTCTGTATTTAGAGACACGTCGTCGTTTGTAGCATTAGTTGCTCTCTTTTAAACCACATTTCCAATTTTGTTGCATGGAAATAAGCTGAAAGTCTTCTTAAAGTTGAAAATCTTCTTACAACAACATTGACTTACTGAGGGTCTACTCAGTAAGTAGTAGACTTGGCGATATTCGCTGAATTGTTACATATAAACCAGCAGCTTACTACATACATGCTAGTTAATATGGAACATGCAATATACTCAATATCTCACTCCTCATATTGTACACAGACGTCGCACTGATCATCAATATGTATCATCATTTACATGACAAGACTACGGCAACTATAGCGTTTCCTGAGTGTCATCATTTGCTATTTATTGAGTTCCTAGCACCATAAATTAGTTCTAAATAATCATTTTATAATAACTGTTTGTTGAAAAACAACATCACATTAAAACAGTGCTAGGCATTTCATATCTTTATTATATTTTCAAACTACATATTAGGTATAGGAAAACAAAAGACTGTGGAATACAATCATCGTGTTTTTACGATATATTCATGACACGTTTACTTATGTCAAGGTAGTATTAATGACGAATGAAGTAGAAAAGTGCAGGCCTGGTATCTTAGTTGTTTTATAGCAATTAAAGTAAGATATGTTACACTTTTCTCAAGATATTTTTGCTACAATTAAATTGTTATAGCTTTCCTCTGTGTTTTTATTAATATTTTGCATGAATTTCAAATTAGTAAATTAATTTTACAAAATTAACCTTTATGATTTTTAAATCGGTGGAAAAATTTAGAGTTTAAGGAACGGCAGTGATAAATAGAAATGGTGGTCCACTATAAAAGTAATTTAGGTATTATATAAGATAAGGGTCATCAGGTTGCCTTTTAAGTGAGATCTATGAAAAATCCGTTACACTAATACCATCGTTTATATCATTTACAGCTGGAAATATTTAGTTACAAAAATGGAGACACATTTAGTTCCTTGCCTCACGTAGCCCAATTGATAACTACCTTATGAGGTTAGTTAACTAACATTATGGTAACATCAGTTCTAAATGGTTCTCATCATGGCACAAGACCTGAAACTAACATTTGTTCCTAAAAATGCTTAAAGTAGGATATGTTAACATTGTTTTTATTCATAGCTATTAAACTAACAATGCCTATATTACTGATTGCAAAATCCCGTCCTTTCATGCAGACCGTTTCTCGATCGTTAGTGGTGGCTCGAAGGTCACATTTAGGCCGTAGATCTCCATGTTAAATGTCAGAGAGGGCTTCTAAACCGTAACTTTGCCTCGTATAATAAGGCATTTTTTACTTTATTACTTTCACCAAATTTATTATTGTCTTATATCAACACAGGTAATTCCCAAGTAATGACAACACATTAATGTTTTTGTTAAAAATAAATGCCAAAAAAGGTAAAAAATATACATGTGTTTAAAATACGATGCACTGCAAAGATATAATATATAAAAGTACCATTAATAGAAGTAACTGCAAATGGGTTTATTGTGATTATAGATGAAATTTGCAATGTGTCTGGATTATTTCTTTTGTATTGCTAGACTTTTCAGAAAGCATAACATATCTAATCGGAACTGATTGCTATTATGCTCGTATAAGCTACGTACTGCTATTCAAGGTTTTGAAACTTTTCAAAATTATAATTAGAGTTTCATATACCACCGTGAGATCAGACTCCTTTGTTTTTATCATCATTATTCTTGAACTCTTTATACCTTCGAAATAATGTATTTCCTGTCTCTACGACATGATTAGACGTTCTTAATGACAGATATTTTTTTTAATTTAATAATTTGTCTAAGCGAAACTTGAGACTTTTTTCATTGAATTTGAGGAAAATTACCCGTATATTAAAATAAAACATCTTGCAAAACTACTTTAAAAAACTCAGTTCCTTGGATTAAAATTAGATGTGTTACAAAACGTGGAAGATGAAGATGGAGCTTTAGAAATGGAGCAAGATTTCATTCTTTCCCTCGGACAGGTAGAAACACAATCATACAAAAAAAGTTTGACTTGAAAATTACGTATCATACATTCATACTTGTAGAGACCAAGTTTTCTGCAAAATTTAAAGTCTGCACAATATATTTATCTCCGCTGGATTTTTTTCTTTGGGGATACCTCAAAGATAAAGTTTATCGTACTAAGCCTCGAGATTTGGCGCACCTAAGAAATCTCATAGTCCAAGAAGCTCAAAATATTCCTCGTGACTACCTTCAAAATGCAGTAGATGGCTTTTAAAACCGCCTAGGACATTGCCAGACGATGGTAGGGGAACATTCTGAACACTTACTTTGATCACAGGTACTTAAAAATTGGTGTTTACTTGTAATACTTAATAATTTAAATTGTTCAATTGTTTTAAAATTCAAATAGCTATAACTACTGAAAGAATCCACCTTTTTAAGTCCGGTTTGCGGCATTGTACTCTGATACGTATGACCTTTAATTTGATACCAAACTTGACCTATGCTGCTATTTAAGAATTTTGTCTAATTCCTTGTGGATAATCCCTAAAGGGATTATCTGGTCGGTAATTGGGCAGATATGTGCGTTACTATCACCAGTAAGCACGTGTGAACTTTGGTATTCTTTTATATTGTGGTTTTAAAAATTAAAAAAAGAGGTTCCAGACTTAATTGACACCCTGTATAGAGATGAAACTTCATACACAATTTCAAGTACAGATCAGTTCATTTTTTATATATCGTGTGGACAGACGGACAGACACACAACAGATAGGCAGAGATGGAATGTGCAACAATAACAGTTAATAAAATATGTGCTGCGTAAAGTAAAAATGCGCCATATTGTCATGAAACCTTACCACGGTTATAAATCATGTGAATCTCATACACTACTTGCAACTTACACTATGAATTTTCAGATAATAAGGTACCATATTTCGATAATACTTGAAAAAATACAATCAATATAGTAACTAACGTAATGTTCCGAATATAATATCTGTTAAGTTGTAGCATTGATAAACCTAATTTTCTTCCTAACGGAAATACATGTAATCAGGATCACGACAATCTGTGCCATAGTAGACAAACGCTAGGCTACGTATTGACCTACTTTACAATCAGCTGACTCAACCCTCCTGGGTTTACAACGTACAGTTTATACTTTAGTCTCTTTATTCGGTTCACTTTTATGGATGTTTAAGTCTCATTCCTCGCAACGATGCACTAAACTTTTCTTTTAACTATTTTATTTACATCTATTACGCCTGGTTCCAACCATTACACAATTTATGCCTCAGCGATTACTATTACAATATTACTCAACATTTATACAATACGGGACACGATTATTCCCAGCAGTTACGTAAACTAAACTGTGTACAATCGTAATGTGACTTGCTGTTGCAACATCATTCAAGATAACTCAGCAAATGTATCAGAAACCAAATTAGGAGAACGATTAGAGCTGGAAGACAGACATAAGATGCAACCTAACCTAAATCACACAGGTTACTCATTACAAAAATTTTCATCAAATGTAATTAACGAAGGAGTGCCAAAAATGGACGCCCATGGATCACTAAACTTTCAAATGCATACTTGAGACACGTGCACTATATTATAAAATAACTAGTTGACAGAAATAGTTTTCAGGAAATTCGTTTAAACTTGAGTATTGTTTCATAATCGTAGACCAAATCATATGAAATTAGGGTTTCATATAAAATCAGTATTTTAAACTGAAAAATATGAAAATATTGAAAGCCTAAAACTCATATTTTATGATGTAATTTAAAATTATATAGCAAACATACATATTTTTAACATTTTGGCATCTCAAAAGAATATATATATTGAAGAAGACAAAATATGTAACCTCATGTAAAAGGCCTTTTAAAAATAAATGTGTAGAAGGAACAAAACTGTTTAAAGTAACTGTGTCTACTAATCTCAGAGAGAACAAACATATAGCTTACAAACTTTGCCCAGCAATTAAACTCTGTGACCAACAAACTAAGTTAAACTTTAACAGGACAAGTTTGTGTCCCTTAACTGGTTAGGTGTTAACCAAGTTTTAGCGTGGACTTAGTGTTTTCAACAGATTTAAGTTATTAAAAGCGTGTATTGAAAATACTTTTCAGTGAAGTTTTTAACTTTATTCGCTGTATACAATATCAAGTTAAATCATTTTAAATGTGAATAAAACAAACTTGCTTTCTGTCCTCCAATGGATCAATAGTAGACACGTATTTTGTCAAAACAAGATACAGTTATCTTTTAAGTTTGTATTTAATGGCATGAGTTTAATTGGAAGAGATTCTTAGATCTGAGCGTTTTCAACCTCAAAGTTTTCTGATATTTCATCAGATATACAATTTTGTCTAAGATATGAATCGGTTGAAATGGCAAAAATAAATTATTCGTTGAAGAAAACATAACCTTATTGAGTTTTTATTGTATGCCTGTCTTTTTATATTGTTAAATGTGATCCCGCGCTTAAATAAATAACTCAGACTATAGAGTACCCCGTGGGGCGCACGACTGCTTAATGTTTAAGCTAAATTATTTTGCTATGTTCAATATAGCTAATTATTTTGCTATATTTGCTTGTAGTAAACGGAGAAGCATTAAAACACTTAATACAATAGTTAATTTGTGCGAAATTTCGAAGCCTACATACATTTCTCATTATACAAAAGACGTTTAGACTAAAAAAGATTACGGTTTTTTGCCATTATTCTTGAAATATTCGACGGCAAATAAAAACATCCGGTAATAAGCCTTCAGATACAGCTCTCGTTTGAATTTGTGTTTATTCCCACGAGTTAATTAGAAGAGATTCTTTGATGTGAGCGTTTTCAAACCGCAAATTATTGTGATATTTCATCTATCAAATATTGTCTAAAGTTTAAATCGCTTTAGATGGTCAGAATAACCTTTGCATTTATAATGACAAGATTTTTAAATTATTGAAAGTTTTAGTAATAACTCCAGATATGGACTGAGTAAAGTTAAATGTTGAGAATTTTGATTGTATTCCATCTTGAGTATTCAGCACCCATCCATGCAGTGGTCGACACTGTGACAGATTTGGTCGGGAGGAGCAAGTTCTATTTCTTGTGCGAGCTGTGTGGCAAATGAATACAACTCTACTGACTTTGACAACTCTCTCTTTACCACATTAACCCATACCATCTTTCAATACCCAAAAAGTGTTTTACCTTTAAATAAAATTCCTTTTAAGATCCACCAAAACAAAACCTTATAAAAATATGTCGAATGAATTGAGAGAATTTCAATAACATAAAAATATATAAAAAAATGCAAACTTATCAAATATTCGAATGCAACCTAAATTTGACATTGAAATAAAAAAGGTATTTTAGTTTCAATTTACCATTAAATAAGGTGGCGTTTTAGAGTAAATAACCACAAAGGATCTGATAACCGTAGATTTAATTATCAAATTAACTGGATAAGACTTTTAGTCATTTAATTCCTTTACCTGCTCCTTTATTTGGAAGAAATACTGAAAAAGAAAATGAACTGTATTTATAATGATCGAAATTATTTATAGGAAGTTAGAAACTAATATTAGAACCCACACTCAGAGAGCAGATATATATCCAGATATATACAAGTTTTTAGTCACTAATTTTAAGATATGAGATTAATAATTGTAGTAGCAGGATATTTAATTGATTATCATGGCGTTTTAGATGTTGTAACGCACAAAATGAAAAAAAAACCAGCGGTCGAAAATATTTAGAAACAAATTCTCCCAACCATTTTGATTTATTTTAGTATCTAAACATTTCTTATTTGAAAATACTCTATTGACCCTAAATTCTGATTGAGCAATTGAAACCGGAATTATCATGTTAGTATATAAACACAAAAATTAGAATTAGTAACATTAAGAGCTTTTAAAATCATATGAGAAGAAAAAATCGTTAACAGGAAGAAATGCTTGTGTAGGGTGTAAAGGGTGAATAATTTCTTGCTCGATTACTGTTACCAGGATATGAATCTGGCCAATTTCCAAAGGATAAGGTTTTATTGGCAAGAAAACGCAATGACCAATAATTTAATAAATAACTTAAAAAGAATAAAATAATGTTACAAGGAAGTTGATCTTGACAGTATTTTCTGCATAGTAAAGCTGCATAACATATAAAATATATATACTAAGATATATGGGTGACATCAATATGAACTCAAAACTTATTCGAATCAACTTAACTATATTTTGGCATCTTTAAAAGAAATATAATAATGTTATTCCAAACCAGAATTAATATTCAAGAACAACTCGAAACCTGGTAAGTTAATTCAGCTATCCCTCTCGCTCAGTATCTACTGTGCTACTTACTCCTTCCGCAAAACTTTTTAATTTAATTATTGATGAGATAACCGATATATTTATAACTGCACAATATTCAATATATAAAATATAAAACACAAAATATAAATATGTTTGAACTATACGATTTCATTATTCAGTTAAATTAAATATTTAGGTATTTATTTCTTTTTTGTTGAATTTAATTTAAACATAGCTTTATCTAAATATAATAAAAGTTGTTATAAATCTATATTTATTTCGTCATGTGCAATCTGAATAAAAATTATATACCATAACGTTAGGTCTTATAAGGACTGGATCATTATAACAACCTATTGACTGAAATACTGGATGATTAAATAAAAGTTAATAACTTTTAATAAAGGGCCACTATTGCCTAATACACAGGTATCATACTGCAGGAGATTGATTAAATGAACTTTGAATGAGGTCTATATTTTTACAGGCGAGGTTAGTAACAACGAGGTGTAGAATCCTTTCTTACACTTAATTTTCGTCCATAAATACGAATTACAATACTGGATAAAAGATTGATAAGATTTGAGGTTTGTCACAGTATTTTGAGTTATTAAACGATTTTTAAGTTTATTAAACTCAGAATACTAATCATCCAGACATTCCCACATACTACCATCTGGTCTTTAAGAACGTTTTGAGGATATTATTTTGTGCTGTATCTATACGGAATATAAATGGGGGGATGGCATGTTTTCATTCATAAACAACTAATAAAAAACAATAATATATATATATATATATATATATATATATATATATATAACTCCCATACATAATATATATATATACATATATATATATATATATTTACATATATATATATTCATATTTCACATGTACAGGATTAAAAATTTCGCATTATATGCTATTTTTAATATGTATTTATTGCAAACTTGTCTAAATTTTTGAATTTGAAGTCCTTTAATTAGTTAATATACGGTCCGTAATTCTTTACCAGTTTTCAGAAAAGTTATCTTAAGTAGCAATTATTTTTAATAAAAACCCCGAATCCGATTGAATAACGCTAATGACTTAACTGTGTTCGTGTTTGAGACAAACTACATTTTAGTCTCTAGTTTGCGTTTTGTAGTTATATTCCACTAACTTTACAATTTGCATTCCTTTCTATTTTTACAATTTTTCAAAATTCAACAGCCCTGCTTCCGTAAAATCCTGAATGATACAGTTATTAATCCTTAGTTAGTAATCCTTAACAACATAGTAGGCTTATTATATTTTCCATATATCTGTATAAGTGTTTAAATTGTATGTTTCTAATTAATTTTTTAATATTTGTGGTGGTTTATTTTTCAAAAATAAACAAGTATTTGAATATAAGGTTAAGAACGTACGTATCTAGGTGAAGTAAAGTCTCCTTATCTAACGGCCTTCTCACATTAATTATTATCTAACTTCACTGGCACTAAACTCTTACTGTTAGACATTTGGATGGTTTACCACTGAGTTTGTTTCTCCGTCCCAAACATTATACAGATACTTACGATTATACAAGTTTACGACATTGTAGTCAAGAGTTATAAATGACTAGTAGTTACCCGCGGCTTTACACGCGATTCAAATACAACAGTTACATTTAAAATCAAGTCCTTTATAAATGGCACAATAAACACTTTTGAAATAGTATTCGGAAGATAATCCAATCTCCTGATCCATTTCAAAATTACTGGGTTTTAGGTTTTTATGGGTGAAACACACAAATTTATCTTCAAATTTCTTCCATCAAATATTTGAGCTGTTTATACAGCTCTTATTATTTTAGTAAAACTAGAACCAATTAGGGCCAGAGTTGAGAAATATTAAATTAATAATAATCTTAAGGAAAACATTTATTATGCAAAATTATAAAGCCCTATAATAAATTAAACTTGGAGGTACTAATGTGATCTAAAGTACATATTATTTAAGTATTCATAGCTCAGAGGTTCATTAGATCATAAATATTTCCATTGGCCGGCAATTTGTATTTTATTATTATTTTTTTTTAGAAGAACCCGATCCCCTTTTATGCTTTATTCTGCCCGTCCTCATGGGCCACTGGAATTTCCGAGGATCTTATCAAACAGAATAACGGAGAGGACCGATACAGTACAAGGTCGATAAAAGTTACTGATAAAAAGTGCAAGGGTCACAAACAGGATTCGAGTCTGCGCTATCTCTAACTCTGACTCAAAGTCCAACGTGTTAGACCACTTGGCCATCAGAACTCCCAACTATTATTTAGACATTAAGTTTTATTAAGTAATTTATGATTGCAAAATTAAAGTTCACATACCATTTTAGACTTTGCTTTGTTGCCGTATAAATTAAGATGTGTAAAACAAAAATATAGTTCTTCTAGAGGTTGAAAATGCTTTTCAATGCGTGGTCAAAGTTCATAAAAGGAAAGCATAAGAAGCATACTTATAAAATTTCATCCTTCTAGGACATCGATTTATTTTAAAACAAACTATATTTTTTTATAGACTGCATCCCACTAAACACCAAAAAATTTTTATATTTATGAAAATGCTTTAGTTTTTTAATTCATACCATGAGGCGCATATATGATAAATTAATGTCAACTTTCTGCGACATCATTTAAACGCGGGGAATTAATGATGAGTGTGTGCGTTAGTGGGTGAGTGAGACCTTTGTTCTTTATATACAGAGATAAACAACAGCCCAAAATATATCTATACTTACTTGATCAGGAAAACAAGCAATAGGCTATTACTGCACCGGAAACACATTAGACCGGAAGTACATTGTTATTAATGGTATTCAACCTTCATTTACCGAAGAACACTTTTCAGACCTTTGTGTATATACATTCTATTGATTGGTGCAACAATACAAACTCTATTAGGTTACTCAGAATCACTTAGACCGGGAGAAGATTACGAGGTCCTAAACTAAAAACTTTTTGGCTAATTTAAGATTCTCAGGCCGATTCCAGGCTGAGCAAAAACTTTTTAGGATTCAGTCTTTACTGAAATTAGATATCCAATTGATCAAAGTTAATCAAATGAAGCTATCTTGGTTCGTCAACGTAATGCGCATACGTCATTATATAACGGGACACATCTGCTATTTGTAAACTCTAAACTGTTACCTTTGATTGGAAATTAAATATCAAATACATTTAAGAGTAATGCGTAGAAATGAAGTATATTCCTGAGAGCGTATCACTCTTTCCTCGACAACAATTGACCTACTATAAGTGTTTGAAAAAAACATGTCTTTCTATAATCTCCATTTATCTTGAATAGCACACTTCTATCAAAACCATTATTTATAAACTCAATATATTTGTCACGTAATTAGAAAATCGTTTTATCTATGTTGTAAATAAAAAAACCATAATTAAATACTTTAGTAATCTTAATATTTTAAAGTTAAAAGATAATATTATAAAATATGCATGCTTGTATTGGTAGTAATTTTACTGAAAGCCTTGAAAATTCTAACGCTGTATTCTCTTTTACAATAATCTACTTTCAACTATAAATCTAGTTCAGAAGTTGGCAAAACTGTAAACTCAACCAAGTTGTCACCAAGTAGCGGCCTGTGGGCAACAACAATAACAACCGTACCATCCCTTTCTGTTAACAGTACATTGTAAACCCGATACGCTTGTAACACAAACACAACAGAAGCACATTTGCGCTTTGGCGTTTATTGTGATTAATGTTTCTTCAGAATTTGAGTTTTACACTTCGATGTATGTAATATTCCGTTTATTACACTCTAATAAGTGTTATAATTGTAGTATCGACTACTATAGGAACCTTTAATACTTTAATAATCCTAGTTCTACAGTCGTAGGTGGTTAGTAGACGAGTGAAGACGTATTGTGACCTGTATTCCGTAGTTCTGTTTTAATGATTAGTGTTTTGTATAGTTTTTTATTAAGTGCATGTTTATAGAGTTATTGAAGTTGACAAACAACATGTAGGTTGTGATTCCTGACTTAGGCGTGCCACAACGCTTTGGTAAGATTAGTTTATTTTAACCTAGTTTTTAATTATGTATTAGGTTAGTTCTTAACCTGAAGAAGAGATCAGGTTGCATATCTCGAAACGTAGTGTTACTGATTTCTTGTTTCACTGAACGATGGCAAATGTCCGGAAAAATCCTGTTTCCTTCACAATCCTTCCATCGTCAAAAATAACCTTCAAACAATGAAGTTTTACTTAGTCATGAGTTTAGTACGTATATACAATTATAAACCACGATTAAAAATATAATGAAAATACAAGATGGTTTAAGGTTGTTTCCTTGAGTAACTATTATTCTTAGCAATAAAACAAATACTGTTAAAGACTGCAAATTAGAATGCAATTTGTTTGAGATCAGTAATATTTTCTCTATGTAATTTAGATTTATTTCCTTGAGTACTTATTACTCCTAGTCAAAAAACAAATACTGTTTAAGACTCTACATATGAATGCAATTCGTTTAAGATCATTTTAATTGTTTCTGGGAAAATTAATTCATAGGTAACTGTTATTTCGTTCAAAGTCACTTAGTAATCTTGATAGTTTATCTGGACTGGCATTATAATTTAATGTTTTTGAATTATATTGCTTAATTTATAAACTTCTTTGAATGAACAAAACACAGTAAAAACCATATTTTCATGTTTACCATAGAACCATTCATAATATCACTGTGACCCATTAGGTTGCCCAGGATTTAAAACTGACTAATGTACAATTACAACGTTCTTTAAATGTATTATATTTAATTGATTATAATTGAAAAAATCCTCTTTGGTTTTATATATATATATATATATATAATATATATATACATGGTACCCACTTTGGACAGACTAAAAAGATCTACTTTTTTACTTCTATTCCACTTCACGTATAGGGTCAGATTAAACAATTCCTAACTCCCCGTCGTGGCTTACACCTAAATAGACACACATTGCTGCTAAATCTCTTCACGGTACGTCAAACATTTTCGTTATTATTCATGGGAAAATCTACTAATCCCAATTACCCTATGTATCAGTTTTCCGAAAGAGTTTAATACCTGAAATACCTGGTATTGTGAAGTGGATACATGTAATATACATATTGTAAATTGTTTGTTAATTAGGAAAAGGAGTGTATTTTTGTGGTATTATTTAGAAACATGTTATTATGTAATCATCCTGTATTCCCTTACTACGTTGTGGCAATCCACTGAAATGTCCGAAGTTACGATTTAGAGGCATAAGCACATCATACGGGGGTACGGAAACATCCTACATATGAATAAAATGTAATTTCCAAATTAAAATAAATATTTAACTTCTCTATTTATAATAAGATAATTTGCTGCTATATTATTATTTGTTTGAATTTAAAACCTTTTGGAGGGAGAAGCTCTATCCCCTCATTCCTCCATAGTTACACCTCTGTTGCAATGCATTAAGCTTAGAGAGGGTCTAAAGAGAACAAATTTGTACATTCATGAATCAAATTCTTTACACAGTGCAAATCCGTTGGATTTACATGTCGGGGTTGTAAAAGAGGATTTAAAAAGCTACTGACAAACACAGGACGGTGCATAAATACTAGTTTGACACCTGTAAACAGTGGGTCATACACAGGACAAAGCAAACAAACAAACAGTCTCATGACTGCGTTTTGCTGTGAAATATGTATATAACCTGACGTCACACGCCGAGGTATTATTATTGGATACGTCATTACAGACTCTTCATAATAACGAGGCTTCTCATTGAGTTCTCATTTATTAACAATGCCATGGCGATTGTATTTCTTTCTGTGTTCTTTCTTTCCATGGGTTTTTTCTATACAGCTTTGTAATATAAGAACGTGAATTAATTTTCATAAAAATATATGTAGCTACTAAAGTTAAATATACTATTGTTAGATTTGGCGTTAAATGAGGATTATTGCTGATGTACTGTAAAATAATTTTAAATTTTACATTTCTATTCCTTAATTTGAAAACATTTTACAGTAAGTTTTACTTAAACAGAATTTACATATTCAGATCACCTTTCGGATGTAACAATTATGCGAATTTACAGTAAACGTTTTATAATATGCATACGCAACTTACCCGGTTTGCTTGTTTAGTTTCAATGTATCTGTTAGTTAACTCATTGTCTTGTTTGTCTGTTAAGTACTTTATTGATTTTAAACTAGCTTTATGCGAAGGCCTAGAGTCTTGAAATTTGAAGTTGTCCTGAACCAAATAGTACTGCCACACACAAGTATACACTAGTATGAGTGTTTTGTATGGACAGGAAAGTGTTCATAGAATATAAGGAGTATATTTTGAGCCATCTGAAAAACACTAAATGTGTTCGCTTGGTAACACTTAATAAGAACACTGATATCTGTAATAGCGTCAGGAATCTGAATATTTGTAATAGCATTTATTATCACTGTCTTATCCGGTTTACAAGCTTGGTAATTTTATTAGATTGTAAATTCGAAGTTATTTTTTGATTTTTTAATTGTAAATGAAATTACACTGTTCCCTTCCTTGACGACTTCCATTTAAAAATGGAATATCTTAAAACCTAATACATTTAATCCTACCAAGTCTTGGTGAAATTTTTATGGCGGCTTAAAATATATTATGATGTTATCTTAAATACTTTCAAAATGGTGGTTATTAAAATATTTTACCTTTTAAATTCTTCAAATCTGCAATTTTTCTAAAATATTGCAAGAAAATGAATTTGAGAGGATTCTATCACAAATCTAATGACCAAATATATAAAATATCATATGCACAGATTTACTGTAACAAAACACTGTCGACATTTAGGTTCTCAGCGAGTAGGTCACAATACAAAAATCGAGTAAACGGCAGCTCCAGAATATCTTATGACAATTGTGCTCACATCTTAGTCCCTTCATTTAAAGTACAGGAAATACATTAATATCTGTTGCCAAGCAACCTTTTTGTCTAATAAATTAAAAACTACTAGAGATATTGAAAATTTATCAACAATGAACGCCTTTATGAACAAGGAAGGACAAAAACAAACGTCTTAATTAACAATAATACACTGTTTCATTTATCATAAAGCTTAAATTTATTCACAATGTTAAAAAACTAAATAAAGTGACAAGGTTATCTGTTGCATATTAAGAAAAATAGTACAGTAATATTCAGAAAATAATGCTTTTATAGATGACAAAATCAAACATAAGCGTATAAAAATACAATTAATTTTATTGGAAATTTATCTGATTGTCGCTTGACTAAATGTTCGTAAATAAATATGTCCTAAAACAGATATTTAAATAAATTCATTAAACATAAAAAATATGATTCTATTCTATCCTTAGATAGGCCTGAAACATGTATTTAAAATGTTTTGCATAATAAATAAAACAAAATTTAAAAATAGGGATAAGATACTCTAAAAGCTCCTGTTAATTTATTTTTCACGAACAGTGTTTTTTCACAATAATGATGCTCTTAATGAGTTATTTATTATTAGTTGGTATTTGAGTAATTAGATTTGTGATACAATCCACGATCAGATTTATTTTTGTATACCTGTTAGAGTTTAAGACATTCAAAGTTAATCAGATTTAATGGCCGCCATTTAGAAAGTATTAATGAATATTTTTTATAACTGGTCTTGTTACCACAAATATTTGATCCTAATTAGGTAGGATTTGTTTATTCCTTTTTTAGATATTAAAGCGAATTTGTCTTTGAAAACACATACAGACTGACGGATAGGAAACTAAGCACCGAAGATCTATTTCCATATTCTGAAATGCGTTTGCCATGACCTAAGTAGTTGCGGTATGTAGACTTGTCGTAAGAATTACAGGAAACTCTGTATATAAAATATTATACAGAGTTTTCCACAACCCCTTCCAATATTTTCAAACATTGTTCACGGACCAAAGGCAAAAACAATCATATTAACCTTTCTAAAACTCAATAATTACTCAAATAGCCACAATTTTGTTTTGTTTTTGTCTTTTTTACTTTACTATTTATATTTTATGGATTGTTTAGGTTAAAATTTTGTATACACCTTTATAACCTTAAGGCCTAATTATATCAAAAAATTTAAATTTCTTACAAGCTTTATTTTTAAAATAGTGATTTCTATAAAATCTTTAAGCGTAAATATTTTTAAACCGATTTATGGTAAAAAAGGTCTCAATTATTACACAATTTAATTAAAAATCCAATGATACCAATTTTTAAAAATTGGTTGTGAAATAAGGAAGATAGTTTGTTTTTTCAAACCAATTACCAAACAATATCCGCCTTTATTATATGACAGCACTGAATGTGGGCTGCAACAATCAGCTGTTTGGACTTTAGCTGTTCTAATTACTCGTAGGTGATTTTAACATTACATTGCTGAACTGGGGTCATAATATCCTTAATTATTTCTGAATATAGGTTTTCTTTTGACTAAAACGTCAGAAAAACACTCTAATACATGTTAATTACCTAGACCAATAATTAAAACAATAGTTATTGTAGCTCTTTACTGTTGATCGTAAGCGATATTTCTATTTAATATTTTGTTTTTTAAATAGAAGACCTCACTCTTACTTCTGACCCTTAGCTTTTAAATTTATACGGAGTTTGTAGATATGCTATTGATTACGGTGGTAAACGTAGATGTTTAAATGTACCAGTAAAGATTGCTATTTGTTGCAGTTGTTAAGTTTGTTCTAACCGAGGTTTGAAGATATTGTTTTACCCGGAAAATAAAAAATTAAAAAACATAAAGACAAAGAATTTATTAAAGACTTCACTGACATTTCACTCTTTTTTTACAATATTGTAAGAATGTTCATCCTTAAATTTGACACTTCCAGATACATGGGGTTAGAAGTGCACGTGTGATTAATGTAACACACAATAGTGATTCTTTAACTGCATACAAAAAGGCAATGATTTTCAGTTGTTGTCCTCACATCATTACCGTGTTCTAGCTTATCTTTTCTCTTTACTCGTGTAAAAGTATCCGTTACCTAGAGAGTATATTATGCCACACCTTGGGCCGGTACACTCAAACATTGTTTGATTTCTTGTTATATTTTTTACGAAATGTCATCAAATAAATTCACTATACATAATAAGTTCTGTATTAATACAGGAATAAAAACTGAGAATAACATCGATATAACATAACATATTATTACTCAACCACTCGATGCGGCCAGATCAGTTTTGGACAGTAGGGTCGGTAGTGCACGGACGGGTTTCGTCAGCTTCGTCAAAATTATGTGTGGACCTACAGTCCTACAATCGATATTTACAGGTTGATTTTACTCTGTATATTTCATATTTTGTAGTCGGCCGATATATAACGAGCAACGATGTTAAGGCAAAAATAAGGAGTTTCAAGTTTTTATATGTTTACTAGCAGCTGCTGATACCTGCGCCTTCGTACGGAGTTTTTTGTAGAATAACTAGTACGCCATAGACATCTGCTTCATGTCTTTAAAATATGGCTTACTACTGATGAAATAAATATTATGGTCATTGGAAGATATTCCAATTTTAATTTCAATGCAACATTCCATGATTTTTTGAACTGATGTTCTAAAGTAATTACAAATCACGAGCCCTCCTTTCCTATAGTACTGTAGGTAATAAAATACTTATGATCCACATTTTAAAATAGGGCAACTCATAAAACATATATGTGAGAATATTTTAAATGTAATATTTGATAGCACTTAATATAAAAGTCTCAATATGAATTCTATTATTCATTCTCGTAATATGACACTAATTATTATCGATACCGTTAGAAAAAGTAATATAATCGTGGGTATAAACCTTTACCAGGGGGATATATCTGCTAGAGGCAAGATGGACACAAGTCGACCAAACATTTTTCTATATAAGTAGTTAGGAAGAAACCTTTGTGGATTAATATACTTCATCCTTAGCTACCAATGCCTCATCCATAAGTTTTTTTATCACAGTGTTAAGTTCATAAACTAATAATGCATCTTCAATTTGTAGCCTCATGTGAAATATACCTTTCTTCCGCCTCAGCCGGAAGGGATATTTTGTATTTGATGTTTCTATATATTCCTTTAATTATGAAGAATAGTTAAGCATGATTCTATAGAGGATATTTTATACGTAAGCAATAGTAATACTTATGAGCGTAACAATGAGACATTTTTGTGAGTGCCATTCTACGGATTTTTTGTGTAGTATTAAGTCTATGGAGCTGTTCCATTGTGCAGATGATTCACGGTACGCCTAATAGTGCATAAGATAACAAATTATAATCTAGTTTCTTACTACAGATGGTTACGAGTAATTATTTAAGGGCAGGTACTGAACAATTATTTCTGTAATAAATGACAAGTCAAAAACTGTAATTTTCATGCTTCATCTCTTTAATTCCATAAAAACTAATTTTGGAATTTAATTAAAATTATATATGAAACAAAAATGCCGCAAAGAAAAATTCTATATTGTGACAGTGAACTAGTTTGCCTAAAATACGAGCCTAAATTGTTTACAAAATTATATTAGTTTTTTAAATTTGAGTTAATTAAACTAAAAAAGAGCACTTATTCTCCGTGAAGCTATTAAATGAAATAAATAGTTTAATTATGGATTCATATACAAATAACACAGTTTTAATTATATCTAGAAACATGTTTTCATTGAGTTTTCACGATTGGATTAAGCTTCAAGTGTTAATGCTCAGTGAATACCCCTACTACTATAAGTAGATTTTCCATCGGTATGGACGCCCAGCACACAATGCCTGTACAAAAAAATGACACAGCGTAGATACTAGACTAATTGTGTATAAAAACCATAATTACATTTTACCTTCCGTAATATTCAAAAAATCGACTAAAAATAGCTTTTACTTTGACAAAAATGTACAACTGTAGATTCAGCAGTAAATATCTTGTATTCAAGAGGAAAACAAATGATGGTATTTTTATAGTATTCTTATAGTTGATATGAAAGAACTTAATATACATTAATACAAATCGTATATCTCAAAAGAATGAATCCATACATCTAAATTAAGACAGCTAATTAAAATTAAAAACAAAAGCAGCATTTATCATAGTTTTAATTTGTCTCTAATTACTGTATACTGGTAATTAAAAAACGTAAAGGGAAAAGAGCCTACATGGGCTTTAATGATCTGTGTGTAGAAAATTGTATGTACTTTTTTAATATATATTTAGCAGTGCGTTAATTAATTTTACAAACTTATTAACTGAAATAATCAACTGGAATAGAATAAATAAAGGATATGATTTAATTATTTATTGTAATAGGTGGTATTTAGAAAAGTAAGAAAGCAAAGTCATGAGTCAAAATTGTTACAAAAATATGACAATGCGTGTTAGAGGGAGGAGTGCTAAAGTCTATTAGCCTTTTTAGTCGGAGCATTATTATATTAAATCTATGGTAATTTTGAAGAGAAAGTAGGCATATTTGATTATTATATTATTAAATCGCTTATCGTAAATTGCAAAACAATCGTAGATAGTAGCTTATAAGTGGTAGAGCTTATAATAGTTCAATTAAATTAACACCCTTGGAACAGGGGGGTTGTTAATTCAGGGCTTCAACCATGTCCATGCGCTGAATAAGCACCCCCTTATAGTCGGGGGGTGCTAATTCAGTGCGTGGTCCGTGTCCGTGCGCTGAATTATCACCCCCCTGCCGTGACGTCAGAGCCCGAGAGGGGGTGCTTATTCCAGGGGGTGCTAAAGAGACCCAGGCGGGTCTCTTTTTTAGTTGTAGTGAAGACATGATGCCACTCGAAACAACTATTTTGAAAGAACTTGTTTTTCCTAGAGTTTTTTTTGAGTAGGCTTACTGAAATTATATCAAGTACTCGAGATAATAAGCTTCTGTAACTCCAGGCAAGTAGTATTGACAAAAACAATTCTACCTCGACCCCTTTAGACGGAATTCGTATCCAGACTTCAGAGATCTAATTTTTAAAATATTAGACGCTGCACTAAGCAGAAGGCGAAATGGATATTGATTAAAAACATTGTTTTAAACCCATTACATTTAAAATCATACTTTTGTGTTTTTACGATACGCAAAATTTACGGATTACTAGTTCTATGTTAATTTTTCACGGAATAAAACACTAAACTGTCGTTGCCTAGCAATAAATTGTAATATGAATTTATGGTTTATATAAAATAATTTATTACACTCTATGTATTAGATATTATTCTAACTAAATAAATAATACACCAAACATAAATTCTAAACTACGGTGTTTGCACTGTGAAAGATTGATAGATCACACTTTTCTCAAGGCGATGCATATTTACATAGCAACGATAAAATATACTAAACTGTTCAATGTCTAAATACTTTTGACTAAAATATAAATCAGAATGACATGATTTTTCATTTTCCTAGTATTGGTCTATCAAATAGCATTGCTTATGGTTTATTGCTGAGAGTCTTAACTACCGGTCTGAGACACATCTATTGCCATAACTCACCCACCCATTGGTTTTACTATTAAACCGATATTATTCTAACAAATATTGCCCTCACTGACCCATCTATACAATCAATTGCTAATAGAATTGCTATACAAACTTTGGCCACATTTATCCTTTTTTGTTCTTTTATCAATCTGTCTCCCTCACCGGACTGATCGACTCAGTTATTTTTTATAACAGACTTTTCAATTTAAATACATGAAGGGAATGCACAAGTTATTTAGTTTATTATGTAACAGCCATTATTGTTAGAACATACAACTATGCGATTTACGGTGTCCAACTGATTATTAATCAGCTGATTTTTACGTTTAATAGTTTGAAGCTCGTTCTTGTGAATTTGAACACCTGCTATGAAAATTGTTTTTGGACTTATAGCGCATTTTACCAAAAATTTTATATATAAGATTTCAATCTATTATGAGACAATACGATTTATAAATACTATTATTTATTTTATCCAAATTTATAAAAAGGTTCTTTTCAGTACAAATTATATAATATCTTGAATTAAATAAAACGGGCTGTCAATTTCAAGTATTAAATGAGATATCAGCTGAAAATTTTAAGTAAGTAAAGGTTTAAAATATTTGATTTAATAAATCAACTTTCTTAAACTAAACTAAATACTAGTTAAATGTGTAGACAATCTCGTTATGTGTTTAGTAAGTGCCTAAACAAATAGAACTGAATGATAAGAACTTAGTTGCAAAACACGTTATGCATCCAAACAAGTTTTATATCCTGGTTAAATAATAGCAATGCGCTGTTATTATAACTTTTAATTTATTAACCAACAAATTTTTAATGCCCAGTTAAAGCACAGTAATAACTCAATTAATTATCTTGCTTAAGCGAGAGATAGCGCTAGATAAAACCAAGATTATTCCGTTATTAGTAAGCCGTGCTGAAATAAACTTGGTAATAAAACGCTCATCTAGCATTAACCCATATCATACTGGTCTTATAAATCTGTCATGTGGTCTCCAGTCTTCTACTGTTACAGTTGTCATAAAGTTACTACAATATTTTATAGAGCCGCCATTTTATTACTGTACGTGATGTATACCTTTTCTAACAATTTGTGAATTAGAACAGAAATTTAACATAACTTAAATTATTCAATCCCAAGATATAACTGACTCTAGTAGACACTGAAGTGTGCATATGTTTCCTGATGTCATGAATATATAACAATTTTAAGCAACTTGTCGTCCTCACTGTTGTACAAAATATTAATTATAATCACACTCCATATAAATACTCAAATTCTTAATTATAAAACTGATGAATGCTTATTTTACAACAAATCAGAAAATTCAGGTCTTTGTGAAATATTGAAGAAATACACCGGTATACTGCACCGGAATGTTCTAGAACAACATCACTTCCTGAATATCAATAGTAAAGATTCCAAGATAGTCCAGAGATGTGACATATTTAAGTCGTATATATTTTATCTTTACAGATTGATATAATAAAACTTGACCTACTGGATCCTTGTACGGATTCGAACGTTGTGATTTATATAAATTGACTAAGATTGGATTCTTCTGGTAGCAGTTTGAGGTAATATTCTACGTAATCTTGACAAAATCAACCTAAAGCTATAATAAAATTATTTTAAGTGAAACTCTCAAACAATAGCATAAATCACATACACAAACTTACCAAAGTTGCTCCTCGTATAACTTACTGCTAAAAATTTATCCGAGGAGTCAAAAAGAGTTTTTGTGATTAATCCGGTACTCCTAAGGCGTATGAATAGTGCCTATATTTAGTACATATATATTCTAGTCTGAATGTATCTATTAGTATTCATAACACAAATAAAATACTTGTTTGATATTTTTTGTTTCATCAATCTTAAATTTCAAATTTGTCATCATTTTCAAATTTCATCAAGGTAATTGATTTCTGAACCTGCTCTCTTTTATACAGATGTTCAAGCCATTTAAGATACAGTAACCTAGCTCAAATCCCTCTCGAATACCCTATTCTATATTTTTGGTTTATGTTCCAAAGATTGTGAGAATTTCTATTAATGTTTTGTAACACTAATCGTACAGTAACACAGTCATGTAGCCGAATTATCCCAACACATATAACAATAGCACTCTGGCCTAATTTTATTGAATAAAAGCCAATTAAATCGAAAACAAATAAGAACATGTTGTCAAGATAACAAATTAATTTATCTGTAAGTCTTTACATTTTGCATGACATATATGTTTTATATAGAAAAGAATGAGGTTTATGTTATGCATCTACATCACTGGAATTGCTGAGCGTCTACACGTTAAGGTAATGATGGAATTGAATCAATATTATTTCAATCAAGTCAATATTGTGGCGAAATTTCTCTCCTGACTCCAAGAGATGTAAAAACACGTGTGTACGATGGTCACCATAACCCCAGATATATCAAGAAGTAGAAAATTCAGCTTGCTTGAAATTTGTTTGCAATCTCAGCGAAGCTTTTCCCACGCCACGTCACGTAATGTGTTATTTAATTGTAGTAATTTTATATGTTTGCATTCAGGTATGATTAAATTTAACATGGCCAGAGAGAGTGAAATCCACACGAATCTGTGGTTGAACAAGACTCTTGCTGAATCAGCTTATCCTAATTAGCTATGGATAATAAATTAAACCAGGATAATAAACGCTTGCAACCAAGGGAACGTATCCCCTGAATGGAAATCATATTAACACTGTTCTGAAAATCTTAGTAATGTTGAATCCTTTGATACAATTGTTATTGATTTTCTTAATTAATTTCCTTATACGACGTGTCAATTCAAACTTATATGACCAGATAGGCCGATACATTAGAATGTAAACTATGAATCTAGCTTCTGATTTATCCTACAAAATTATTTTTACTGTAATGCCAATGTATTTATTCGTGGTTATTTTATACAAATTATAAACAAAAAGATACAAAACCCAACATTTATTAATTTTTGTATATGTTATACTGTTTTGATTTATATTATTTAAAATTCTAATGCATAATCATCTGTATACCGAAAACTCTTTATACATTTTTCTAGTCTACAAAATTTTGAGCTCATTACTGCAACCTTCAAACTTTTTTAATGTAAAACATAAAAATGTAAAATAAATTATTTAAAATGGATCATAATTTCCTTAAATGTTTTCCTAATTCTTAACTCATATAATAAACAAATATTTGATCAAATGTAGCTAGTGAAGGCATTTAAATTGAATTTTTTATGCTTCATAACAATAAACTGTAATAGATGTTGCAGGCACTGCCTTTCAGACTGTATACTAGGAGAAGTACTGTGTGGTTTATAGCAACCTCTCTCTCCACAATCCATTAGATAGCTTTTAACAGACCAACCCTCTGCTTTCCTTTTATCGCCCTTGGGACTTTTCTATAGTATTTAATTCTATCTCATCCCTTAAACTTCCCCAAGCGGAGCATCTGCGCTGCCCTTTTCGTTTGAGTATATTTCTGACCTTATTTATCAAGTTCGTGAGTAAACGAATAACATTTAATTTTTTAAAATATTTGCGAGAAAAACATAACAATGTGTTAATAAAACACATAAACTTTCATTATTAAATGTTTAAAAATAACATTTCCAATTGACCAAGTCTAATTTTCTATGGAATTGTCCATCAAGATAAGTGAATGATATGAAGATTATCTAATATGGCCTCTATCTTCAAAAATAAATATTAAAAGAAGCCAAAATAACCATAGATAAAAACCTTTTTATGAAATTACTTGCATATGCTATATAAAAACGTTTTAAGTACATCATTTGCCGAAATCTATCCAAGCATGAACTACATGTATAGGACGAACACTGTTGATCATTAAATGAAGTCTTATATAACTGCAAGATATTGTAACCATTGCTTTTATATATTATATTTAACCATGTTTATAATTATTACGTACGATTAGTTATTCTTTAGGACTAAGTATGTTCCCTAATTCAAATCTAATCTATGCCTAAATTACTAAAAGATTATTAGGCAATTTTTATCAGTTGGATATTTTTTATAGTAGTAAAGTTTTATATATTACAGTAATATAAAATAATAACAAATATATTTCATACTCTTATTTAAAAAAACCAAATATTATATCAAATGTGTGGGGTTCTGTGTGTGGGGATCTACGTTATTGAGTTCTTAAATGGCAATTTAAAATTAATGTTTAAAGATTGAGCACAAATTTACGGTGGTACTGTGTTGCAACTGTAAAAACTATACTTTTATTTGATAAAATAGTAATAAATTAATTAATTTATGAATATAACGTATCTAAACTTATACAAGTCTTTATCCTTTAAGTGTAAGTATTCAATAACACTAGATCCATAAAAAGTTTAAAGTAGTGCTTGTAAAGTTAAATCTCAAATAGGATTTAGAAGTTTAAGGTGGCCACTAGACAAAGCAAGGAGATTTATTTATTACTGGAATTTTTTTCTGTCAACGCCTTTGTGAGCTGGTGAACACTTTATTATTTTGAGATAAAAATTCATTGCTACCAAAAAATTCACAAACCTATAAATTATAGGATTTTTTTAAGTGCATAATTTCAAATTGCATACAATAGTACTAAAATAACTTCCCATTGAGTTAGAATGTTAAGACATTTATCTAAAATATATTTCTTGTACGCTTATACATATGTAAGGTAGAAGCTACCCTGGTGCATTGTTTGTTTTGATACTACAAGCCTTGAACCATTTAGCTTAACTCGCATGTGATTTTCATAGCAAAGTAAACTGTACTCGGGATTTGTACTATGTTGACTGGTATTATTGATTAAAATGGGATAACCTTAGCGTAGATTTATCTGTTGCATTATACAAAGTTTAAATTACTCCCTTTGCTATCTCTCTATGAATTACAAATATTAGACGTATTTTAAACTATCGAGTGAACTTATTTTGTGCTTGCTTGTGTATAGAAGACTACAAATTTTACACTAAATTCATGTGGGCTAATTCATAGTGTTCTTATTACGTATTCATACTAAATTTACCCGTCGCGAGGTTTTATGGGCTTAGATATTAGCAAAGTCTCTCTCGCCAACTAATTACGATAGCAGATTGTTGTGTCTGTGTATCTGTCCATCTGTATAAACTATAATGATCTAATGAAGTAGCGTTGAGGGTTGAAGTTTGAAGTTTGATTTGAATTATCAATTTCTACATATCTTACAGTTAGATTCACGCTACCACAATCACATGTCGAGTCCTCTGACATTCCCCATTCATACCACATGTTGCATGTGTAGTTCAACCACATGTTGCATCTACCCATTCCTGAAGAAGGCCCATTCCATAGGCTGCATTCATTAGGTCTAAAATTAAGGAATTATTATGACCCTCAAGACTTTACCAGGATATATCTCCCAGATATTTTTTGACTCAAATTAATTTTCAGTGGAGGGTTTCTGTACTACAGTAGACTTTCGTGAGATAGGAAATCACACATAATTGTGAGATATGAGATTTTAATAAACTCCTGAGTAGTGCCTCTTTACGTCAAATTTCAGGCGGTGCTTTATTAAACAACACTAGAAACTGGGGAAGGGGAACTGCCATGAGTGTGGCTCTTACTGTCCTCATTGATGTATTATGCTGTACGTTATTTGTTTCATGGTCCACGAGAACAACGTAAAAATTGTCGTTAACGCTTAGCCAAAACTGATGCACCATCATCCACTTGGTATTACATAAAGGTGACTTTCTCTCGAAATATGAAATAGGCAGACATAAATAAAAAATTTTTAACCCTTCCTACCTCTCTGACATTCAGCCAATAAAATATTTCTATAACACAATAAAGCCTTACTTTAAAATAGAGTCTACTTACTCCTATGGACCAAATCCCTTAGTAGTATTCCTCATGGTTCCGGAATCAACTAAGGATTCTCAGGGGCTATCAGGTTTTAGTGTATGATATCAGTAGACCAATTATTGATGATAGCGAATCATACGTGTTGGTAAGTAAGGCATCGCCTTTACTCCTGGTAGTGGGCTCCTTGACTGCCATCAGGTACAATAAGTGATAACCATGCAGTGTTACCGTAGTAGATGTAACCGATTTCGAGATTGCATTTATTTTTTTTCAATACTGAACGATGTTAAATGTAAAAAACCTTGCTATATTCACAAATTTTACTTTATAATAACTATTGAAAGAGATAACAACGTTGAAGAGAACATTTCATATTATTATTTTCCATCAAAAAATACTTTTTACTCTTAAGATTTTGGCTTCATCTTATATTACATGTTGTTTAATGCATTATATACTTGCTATTAGTAAATTTAAACGTATTTCATTTAGCTACAATAAATTATGTTGGGAAATGTGATATGCATTCTTCAAGGAAGTTTAGCAGGTGTGAAGGACAGTGATATAAGACCGATAAAATTAATGCGTTACCACCACACCGGGAGTGTTATAACAGCCGGTCTGGTAGGTTAGAGCCAAAGTCACGTGTCAAAATATATAATGCATGTTAAACGGAAGTACTTAGAGGCAAGTTATTTAACTATTGTACCTATTCAAATGTATAAGTCTGAGTTGTTATCGGTAATTTAAGTTACATCAAAGATTCTTACAGTCTATTCTCGCAAATCTTTAAAACCAGTATAAATCTTAGGATTTCGAACAACCATAAACTACTACGTGTTTGGTAAAAAAGGAAAGTTCTGGTTTATAATTCACTGATCGATTACTTACAATAAATACAAACACTATTTAGACTTAAAATATCTCTTTACAAATTACTAAACTGCATTGACATTCACGGTTCATCTATCTCGAATTGTCAGCAAAATAAATTTGAAGGCCTAACCCTTACCCATATAATAATTACAATCTGAATTATTGCATTTAAATATGAAGTGGTGATTTGAATCTCCTCAGATATTACCTGCAAAGGTTTATTTATAGATATATAAATGAATGTTTGTGTGTTTTTCCTTTATGGAGTCGCAAAATATTTGACAGACCATTATGAAAATTTGTATGTATACATATTTTTCCAGGAGAAGGTTTATAAGCTATGCCCATTGATGTAACTTGCCACCAGGCAGTGCTGTGAACATAAAAGTTTTGAAAGTGCCTGCAAGTTATAAACTGCAATCAACGACACAGTTACGTATATTAAGTAGCCAACAACTATTTGAAAACGCTAAGATGGTGTAAATTTGTCTTCAAAATACATTATTTATTGAACTTAAAACTTGAATAGAAGACCACTTTATAATAAAGTACATGTAGGGATACAAATATAAAAACATACACTTTTGACAGATTTTCCTGATCGTGGCGACAAGGCCAAGTCTACATCGGTGTTGTAAACATAATTCGCTAGAACCAGAAGTGTTCATACACGGGCAAAGCTTACGAGCGTGCGAAGCCGCGGGAAACAGCTAGTTATTAATATAAATACATATAACATGACATTGCAATTACAGAATTGTGTTGTCTTTATAGAACGCCCAATAAAGTTTCAGGTTAATCTAAAAAGTTCTTTTAATTTCAATTGTAATACGTGAAAATAAAATAGTGACAATAGTGAAGTCTGGCTGTGTATCTATCAATATATTTTAAATGCTTGCATGATTCTGCATTTATATATAAGCAACTCTGAATTTTACGATGGTGCATTTCACTCTGTGGAATTTGGATTAATGACAGCTATAATGTCACTTAGTCCTATGGGTAACTTGATGACAATGAGGAAATTGAAGAACATATAATTTTGTAAATCAAGTGAGTACAATCATATGACATTGAAACATTTAACACAGTATCAAATGTAACCAAATAAAACGACCTATAGACTAAAGTTTTACATACAGCTTCAATCAATCCTGACTCACGATACGTTATGGGACATACCACAACCTCAGTATAGTCATAAGTGGTAACTTATACACTTTACCAACTATACAATGAAAGTATCAAACTAGTGAAAAGGCTCCCAACACACATAGCATTGTATAACCCGTAGGAGCAAAAGTTCGTTCAAATATGGCAGTTATAATCTACAAAAATATCGTTTAAACAAGGATTTTTTCATATTTTAATGATAGCGATCATTTTGAAATGCTCAAATGATGATGATATTAATCTTGAATGAGTCCAATCACAGTCCTGTTTGAGGGGAAACAAACATCAATTCACGATATTTTACTGCTGCAATGTAGCCTACACACTACATGAATGGGTGTAGTTTGACAGAATTATTTAAAAATTACAGTGTTTCTTGAAAATCTTCGGGAATCCAAAATGTTTTCTGATGGTGCAGGATTTAAGAACCAATTTGCACTTAGAGACATTACTTAATCACTTTTAAGGAAGATGAATAATTGTGTAAACACATACAGCATACTTATGTAGTTGAAACAAGGCATAGTTTTTGTAGTTGAAACATACTTATGTAGTTGTTATAAGTATTTATTGTAAGAATCATTCTTTATTAGCCAAAATTAATTTTGATAACAATTTTACTTTAATCAATTTACATTTAATTACATTATTGTATACAATGATATAAATAATCGGTTCTCTTAGGTTTAGCCCGTTTAGGGTTGCCTCGACAATATTAATGTTAAATTAATAATGTGGGAAATGTCATTTATATAAACATTAAAAAGTTAATATTAAATTAAATATATGAAAATTACTGCTAATGCTTATTTAATTGTAAAATAAATCTAAGTTCTACATAAAGTATTCAACCAAAAACCTACATACAGTATCGATTCACATTTATATTTACATACATCACATTAACATACTGTATTAAATAGTGATTAAGGTAATTATTTACTATTAAAATAAATATACTTTATTTCAACACTGAACGGATAACATTTCGAATTGAAAATACATTGCAAGCTGAGAACCAATACGTCAGCATATTTATATTTATAAAATATTTTTCAAGACTTCTTAATTTCTAGAATGAAATTTAACTAAAAAAACTTATACTGAAACAATTAATAATCAATTACGTAGTACATACAATGCTGTTTTACTTTGCTTGCATTCATTTACATATTCATTAAATAATCTGAATTAATATTCATAACCCAATGTGTATATATATATATATATATATATATATAATTGTGTTACAGTGTACATAACTGTTACAGAAATGACACTCAAAGTAACCGTCTACTACTTCATAGACCGAAGCATACACATTTATATGTGAAGTGGTTGAGCGAGGAATGATAGGCCTACGTTTAAATATTTTATATATCTTTGTACATTAATTTCGCGTAAACGCACACTAGATCATGGCATTAAAGTTACATGATATGAAATGAGTCACTTACATTTCTTAAGGTGAAATTCGTGTGTAATATCTATTGTAAATTTCATTTATCTTAAAGATCTACTTTTAATTTTGTTGTTATATACCAACATTGAAATACACTAAGAATATACATAAATTTAAGGAGTCATATATCGAAATATTTTAAATTAAATCCATAACACATAAAAATGTCAATGAGAAAGAAACTTCGTTCTAGTCAAAATAAGCTATTTCCAAAAGTCGATTACGTTCTATTAACCATATAAATAGCCCAAGAAAATTTTATAAATATACATTTATACATATGTAGAATTGTTGCTTAAGGCAGTTTTTTTACTTTGGGGATAAACTTTTGTCCATTTAGAAAAGGTATAGACATAGAACTTATACAACTTTCAAGGGAACCAACCAAAGAATGAAGTGGCACTCAAGTTTTATCTTCGTCCTAAAAAACAATTCTGGGAACAGGAGTCCTTATTGTCCTTCCAGGTAGAACTGAAGGTAATGAAGTTTTTGTACTGTGGGAGGTAACTGATGCAGTAAAAACCACATCTGGGATCCTCTCCTTATATCAATTAGTGTTTACGCCTGCTCGTCCTACTTATAAAAGACTCCCTTCTCCTTCACTGTTTGGTTAAATTTAATTTTCTCTACTTAGGCATGTTATACATAACTACTTCTTGCTCCCAAATCCATCGGTGCGATCGCTTGATTCCCTTATTTAGGATCAAGCCTCGCCTGCAACATCAGAATAAAATAACATGTAATGGCCAATATAGATGTTTTATTTTGGATTGCACTGACCCGTCCGCTAATGCCTAAATGATCGTTTTGGATATTTTCGAACACCAAAGATGAATTGTATTCACTAACTAAAAATGTTACTGATACGTCACGGTTACTCTGTCACTGGAACAGACTTCAGCCATTATTACTGTAACCGCAAATAAGTGCCAGAGACTAAACAATTAGACAAACCGGTGACTGATATATCACTCTGTCACTGAAACAGTCCTACAGCCATTAGTACTTTAACCGCACCAAAGTGCCTGAGACTAGTCTAGTAGACAACCAGTGACCGATTCGTCACAGTTATTCTGTCATTGGAACAGACTACAGCCATTAGTACTGTAACCGCACCAATGTGCGTGAGCCAAGTCAAGTAGACAACCGTAACTGATACGTCACAGTTTACTCTGTCACTGGAATAGACTACAGCCATTAGTACTGTAACCGCACCAAAGTGTTTGTGAGTAGTCTAGTAGACAACCAGTAAATGATACGTCACAGTTAATCTGTCACTGGAATATACTACAGCCATTAGTACTGTAACTGCACCAAAGTGTCTGTGACTAGTCTAGTAGACCATCAGTAACTGATACGTCACAGTTAATCTGTCACTGGAATAGACTACAGCCATTAGTAATGTAACAGCACAAAAGTTCTTAAGACTAGTCAAGTAGACAACCAGTCACTTATACGTCACAGTTATTCTGTCACTGGAACAGACTACAGCCATTAGTACTGTAACCGCACCAAAGTGTTTGTGAGTAGTCTAGTAGACAACCAGTAAATGATACGTCACAGTTAATCTGTCACTGGAATATACTACAGCCATTAGTAACTGTAACTGCACCAAAGTGTCTGTGACTAGTCTAGTAGACCATCAGTAACTGATACGTCACAGTTAATCTGTCACTGGAATAGACTACAGCCATTAGTAATGTAACCGCACCAAAGTGTTTGTGAGTAGTCTAGTAGACAACCAGTAACTGATACGTCACAGTTATTCTGTCACTGGAACAGACTACAGCCATTAGTACCGTAACCACACCAAAGTGCCTGAGACAAGTCAAGTAGGCAACCAGTGGCTGATACTCTGTCACTGTAATAGACCACAGATATTAATACTGTAACACGGGCAAAGTGCTTCTAGCAGTAAATGTCATCAGTTTCTGTTTTAAGGCGCTGTCACCACATCAGTGTACTTAAGGAAGTAAATTACCGTGTTATATACTTTAATTTAGATTAAAGTTAGGTTTTAAAGTTAAATGATAATAAAGATGAGTAAAGATATTATTAACAAAATATCTACACAATATAATTAAACAATTACAACTATTCACATTATTTTATAAGTCAGTTTTAGCTGTAATTCTCGTTTTGATTAAAATTTGAAAAAAAATCAGACAAAACGTAATTTTAAGCTCTTTTCAATATGCATATGAAACAGACTCCAAATTTTACAAGCGAAATGTCTTTCATATTCTTTCTCAATATATATCTTATCATATGATACATTTAGATGTTTCTATATGACGTTAGGTTTATTTTAAATGTTTTAAACAATAAAAGTCTACAAAATAAGCCATAAAATGACATGGTATGTGTCAGCATAGTTAGGTTAGGTATGTTAAAAATGTCTCATGTTTGAATCTCTTATGTGTTTTTTTTGGCATTTTTCATACATATATTTATATAATGCTAAAATACTAGTCTCTTCAGACTACTAGTAAAAACATTCAGCCAAATCATATACTATAACCGAACTCATAATCCCTCATATCTAAATGAAGCCTCATGAATGGTTAAAAATATATTTAAATGTCTAAGATTCATTTTCGAGATACGGTAAGGACGGATAGACATACAGACAGACAGACAAAATTAAATTCTTCCAGCCTCTCGAGTGATGAGGCTTCGCTAAATCTCAGCCAATAACGTGACAATGCTCATAGTCCATGTGGAATGGAGAAATCCTCACCCGATACTGCAATGAACAATATTCATACTTCTATACAAGGCAAGCTAAATTATCATTACAGATGTAAAAAAATTTAATTATTTTCAAACATTAACTCCTTCAAGAAAACAACTATATTGTAATCTAACCAAATTTAAATTCATTATCTATGGAAAGTGACAGAGTGTGATCAATTATATTTTGCATTATGATGATATTCCTATATAGCGTATGAATAACTATTAAGAAAATACGAGGCGTGTATTATACTTTACAAAGGTGAATCTTCAAACAATCAAGGGCAGTGATACGTACTTTACATTAACAGTGAGTCAGAGCTCAAAGTGAAATATTACACAAACCACTGAGAGGTGGTGTGTGTGACCTTTGACACCTCATATTTGTCACCAGCTGTTTGTAAATATTATATCACGACTAGGTCTGCTTTTGTAATACCTGAAACTGTCATGCGTGTGTATTTAGAAATTGCATATGTAACAAGTGTTTAACTTTGGATTACAGGAGAATATTATTATATGAAGTGTTGATTAAAATTGTTTATTCTTGTCAAGATTTGTCTTATAAACATAGTTAAATATTTATACATAAGGATTTACATGTTATTACAGATAATGACGTAACGTGTCTACACAAAAATTTTGATTACGTACAGTTGTTTAAATATTCATTAACTTGAATACGACATGAATAGCGAAACTCGTAATGTGTTTTTGACAGTTTTGCAAACTAAATTTTTTACTTCTTAAATTTAATTACAAATTTAATACTCTGAACGGACAGATTTAGTTAGGAAAAGTAAGTCTAGAATTTATGTTCCGAGTACGTAAAATTTTAATTCATGAATTCCCATTTTTTTATGTTTTATTAAAATTCTTGCAGATACAAACAGAAGTTTGTAAGCAGTGATAACCTAATTGTTATATAATAAGGATTTTACAAATACGAAGTTTGTTTCTCTGCCGGGCTTAAACTCAAATCTCTAACTTTTCGGCCGAGAACGATACTATTGATTGTTTCTATTCAGAGATGCACTTTCAGAATAAAAATTTACTATACGAATTGTATTTCTATTAATGAGTTTTTTTAATAATGACATATGATTTAAGTGCTTATAACATCCAATTACTTCTCAAGAATATTTTTAAATACGTATACCTATAATTATAAAACGGATGTGATTATTCCTTGAACTCCTACATATACACATACACATACATACATACATACACATACATATACATATACATATGAGTAGAATAATTTTACTTTAGTTTAATTTGATTGTTTACTTGATACGTAATTTTGACTACATAAAAATTGTTTAAACTATAATTTAATTAGGTACTCTTCATGTAACTAATGTTAAGACAGGAATTATATATAAAAAAATTTTTACGTCTGATTCTATGATAAAAGGCTCTCTTATATCACTGTATTGGAAATTGCCTAACGAAAAATATGTTGCAATAATATGTTTAACTAGAGTACTAAACGCTAAGGAAAATAACATTATTAACTATATATTAATTACTGGATATATAAATCGAATACATAATTAAGAAGTAAAATTTCAGATAAAAAATAAAAGATATACTTGAAGATAAGACTGAGATAAAATAATATCAAGTCTTTATTTCAAAAGAGATTAAGACAGCGGTACGCAAAAAAAGAGTGAGTGGTCCGTTAAAAGCTGGCTAAGGGACCGTTGAGGCTCGGAAATGAATGTGCGGCTGTTCTGTGCTGCTATCTAGGAACAGCAAGGGTAGTTACTACAAGAGGTTAAATGTTTTATAGCAGCTTGAAAATACCCGCAGTCTACTCTTAGTAAACTGAGGTAACATTGTTAGAGGACATAAATAATGAGCTTTACTTAAAAAAAATACATTATTACTCAAACAATAAATGTTTTTGAGTAATAATGACTTATAGGTTGTCAGTTGTTTTTAGGCGTAAATATTAATATATTTTAGCATTTAATGTGATTAAAGCTTTATTTAATCGGTATTTTTACTTATATAATAAGCAGTTGCTACTTAAAATCACCACATAGTTCACAAATACTGATTTTCCTCTTTTAAAGTGTTGAAAATGAAGTAAATTTACATTTAAACCTCTTTTTGTTTAAGTTTGTTTTCAAAACCGATCGAAAAAAATCAATTCATTACTGAAAGAGTGTTAGCGAAGCCGATCACTCGATTGGCTTTAAAAGTGTAATTTTTATACGTAATCTACCTGTATACACGTTTCCACTATATATCGAGAACTAATTGAACTGCTGACTTCAAGTTCGATGTTGATGTATGGCACTCCATGGAACTTTGCTGAGCGTCAGCGAAGATTTTCGTCTGGTTTTATGTGTTACCACGACAGTAACGATACAATTGTAGACACATGATTGTATTTATAAGCAAATTGAGTATCATCACATATTCAAAAAGTAAAACGGTAATTAATTAATGGGTGAGTAAAAATGATCGTATTGCGGTAGATAAAACTTACTGTCATTGTTTTTACATCTATTCTAATGAATTTTATATATATATAAAATAATTATTGGACTTCTAGTAGAAAACTTCCTTTAATATTTCGGCTTTGCCGTTTTTCAAAAAGGTATAATAAAAATAACAACAAAGCAAATAAAATTAACAAAAGTAAAAAAAAATACTTTAAAGTACAAAAATATTTTTTAATTTTGTAAATTTTGTTTGCTGTGTTATTTTTTTACAATAATTGTTATAATAGAACAATTCTGCATTTATACAACCGAGTGAATATTATGTATAGTGTTCAAAATGACAATTTTCTGGTAAATGATGCTGATAAATGCTGCAATTATCTGTTTATAAATACTCAATAAAATAATATTAATAACTCGATTATTGGATTTTAAGTGAGGTATGAATATCAGTATAAATTTACTGTTATTACTTATATACACTGCATTTGATGTTATTATTTGTAATACAGGACAAATCAAATGCTGAAGTTTTAAAGGATAAACTATTGCCACGAGTACATTTTGTTTCTATTTTGAAGTAAATGCTCGATTAATTTAGAAAGAATTTAAAGCAAAATGTAAAGGGATAATATTAATTTACTAAATAAATATATAAACATAAAAGGAAGTATTTGAATTTCTATTGAGTCCAATTATCCCTCAAAAATACTCTTAATTAATAATTGTACTGTATAATTGTTGATATGTTTAAGTTTAAAAAGTAATTAGATAATTTATCGTTTCTATCAGGACGTACTATATATATATATATATATATATATATATATATATATATATATATATAGATATATATATCGTATGGGGGACAAAGGCAGCTATCCATAAATAAATAAATTAAAAATTACAATTATTAAAAAGTACGTAAGAACAAAGTTCTTGAGTCATAAATTAAAAATAATATTAAAATCTCCCGTCACAAAGCTAAATGCAAATTACTGAGCCAGTTTAGAGACCCATCCTCTAAACCAGCGGTTCCCAAATTCTAACGAGTTGAGGACCCCCTGAAAATAACTCAAACCATTGGGGACCCCTAAAAAGTAATTTTGAATGTATGGTAAGTGGGTATTTATTTTAATAACTTAAACAAACGAATATATATGTATATATATATATATATATATATATATATATAATCATAATGTACTTGTAATATATTTATATTATTTATACTTACTGGATATATACCAACGATGGATACAGCATAAACTGAAAAGTAATTATTGCACTCTTGTGTTTACATTATTATCCAATATTTTTTTAAAGTATTAAAACAAATGCCAAAAACGTTCGTTTGCCTAGCTAGGAAACAAATAAGTAGGCACACATTAAATTTAAAAAAGATGAAATTTTATTTTACATTACATAATTTTATTTTACATAATTTAAATTGTTATCAATTTAATTTTATAATATTATGAATTGTTTAAAAGATTTTTTTCACTTTTTTATATGATTTTGATTAGTCCTAGTGTGAAAGATGAAATCTATCTTTTTTGTCCAGAATTTCTTTCATATCAGGTCGCAAGTTTTGAGACCTTTAAACGAAAATCGTCATGCACATTGAGACGATTCCGATATTTGTTTTTCATATAGCATAATGTGGAGAACGCCTGTTCACATTTGTATGTTGTGCAAAATTGTATTAAATGTTTTTAAGGCTTTAAAAGCCAACTCCTTGTGGTCTCGCTGCACTATCAACCAAAACTCCATGAGTGTTTCGTCCTTGTAGGTACTTTTAAGGGTGCCATTGCTTGATAAATCAATGAGTTGGTCTTGTTCTTTTTCAATTAAATTTAGTTCTTCAATGTCTATAGTAGTAAAGGATCTCTTATCCAACTGTTCTTAGAATCTGGTTCTGGAAAATACTCTTTCAATGATGTTGCTAAAGTCTTAAGGTGGGCCGATATTTCTTCTCTGACATTTTCTGATAACTGCTCCTGGTTAGATTCTAAAAACATTTGTAGTAATCGGAAGTTTGTAAATGATTTTTTTTCAACTCTTCTGGACCAAAGTTCAAATTTTTGTTTCATTGCTGCAATCTTGTCCTCCACTCTGAATATATCCACATAAAATCCTTGCAAACTTAAATTTAATTCATTTAAGTGTCCAAAAACATCTGATAGGTAAGCAACCTTACATAGCCAATTAAAATCGTTCAGTTGATTAGAAAATTGTGTTTCCAGGAGAAAAACACGAACCTCATCTCTGAGTTCAAAAAACCGCTCAAGTACCTTTCCCCGAGAGAGCCACCTAATCTCGGTGTGTAACAAGAGCTGAATATGCTCACTCTGCATGTCTCTGCATAACGCTTCAAACAGCCTGGATTGTAGGGGGCGTGATTTAATGAAATTAATTATCTTAACAACTTCATCACAGGTAGTCTTAAGTGTTACTGGCATATTTTTTCGCTGCCAGTGCTTCCCTGTGGATGCAACAATGAGTCCATTGGACATGTGGTGCGACTTTTTGTAATATGCCCAATAATCCTGTTTTGTAGCCAGACATAGCTTGTAATAGAAACACATTTATCCCACTTAATATTGTGTTGGGAAAAAAACTTATCAATAGCATTAAAAATATCTTCACCTTTTGTATGCATAAGTTCACAAGAGAACAAAAAATCTTCATAACATTGATGTTCGAAAATAAATCTGACAAAAACTAGCATAGTAGCTTTCTTGGATATATCCGTGCTTTCATCTATGTGCAAGGCAAACATGTCGCTATTAGATATTTTCATAAATAAATTGTATTGGATATTTTCAGACATATCTGTTATTCGCCTTTGAACTGTATTGTTCGATAATGGAATTGAGCTGATCATTTTAGCTGCTTGATCTCCAAGCACAATTCTGCACATTTTTACAGCAGCAGGGATAATAAGTTCTTCTGCTATTGTGTGTGCCTTGCCAGAAAGTTGCAATAAGCTCAGCAACCTGGTAAGAAGCTAATGTTGCATTTTCATTGACATTTAGACCTACAATACCTTTTTTAATTATATTTTTTAGATTTTTTTTTAACTTGTTTAGCTTTAGGTTGAAAAACTCTTCTGACTTAGTTTTAGATTCAGGATGTTTTGTTTCAAGGTGACGTCGCAATTTAGCAGGTTTTCATGCCTTCATTTGACAAAACTTCTAAACAAATAACGCACTGTGGCTTTTGGATTATCTTCAGTACCAATATATGTAAAACCTAATTCCAAATATTCATTATTGTATTTTCTTATTTTTTTACTGGTACCTAATTTTTTACTCACGCTTCTTAAGCTAGTACAGGCTGTTCACAGCTGGGCACTTCATCGACCATAGCAGTACTACATGAAGGATGCTCTTCCTTTTCCACGTCAGATATTGGCCTTTTTAACTTGGCACTAATTAACCAACGATCCATTGTTACTTTTGGCTACTAAACACTAAACTAAACCGACCAACTATTATTAAATAAACTGTTGTTACATAAATGCAATTATCAACAGACAAACAACACTGAGTACCACTGAACGTACAACACAGTACAACTGAATCTATTCTGAGAGATCACGTGAGCGACTGCGAGTGTCGGCGACGGCGCGTAGTGGGGAGCAGGGTCAATGCCATGGCTGACAAACCGGTTAGGAGCGGTTTCGCTGGAGTGGGGAAATGTATATCAGCGTTCATTCGCCGCTCACTCTCGTACTATCGCTCCGTCACTCGCCCAGTAATGATGTCTCTATAAGCTTGTCACAGTTCACATTATGGACTTACAAAACTACGCTGATCGTATTTACTCGCATACCTAAAATATCTGTTTAGTGTTATATTTTTAACACTTTAAAAAAATCAAAATTATAGGATAACTTTTAATAGAAAGTTTTTTTTTTATTTTATACCACCTCGCTGCGGACCCCCTTAACGAGCTTTGCGGACCCCTAGGGGTCCGCGGACCACCTTTTGGGAACCGCTGGTTTAGGGGGAATGTGAACTGTGACAAGCTTATAGAGACATCATTACTGGGCGAGTGACGGAGCGATAGTACGAGAGTGAGCGGCGAATGACGCTGATATACATTTCCCCACTCCAGCGAAACCGCTCCTAACCGGTTTGTCAGCCATGGCATTGACCCTGCTCCCCACTACGCGCCGTCGCCGACACTCGCAGTCGCTCACGTGATCTCTCAGAATAGATTCAGTTGTACTGTGTTGTACGTTCAGTGGTACTCAGTGTTGTTGTCTGTTGATAATTGCATTTATGTAACAACAGTTTATTTAATAATAGTTGGTCGGTTTAGTTTAGTGTTTAGTAGCCAAAAGTAACAATGGATCGTTGGTTAATTAGTGCCAAGTTAAAAAGGCCAATATCTGACGTGGAAAAGGAAGAGCATCCTTCATGTAGTACTGCTATGGTCGATGAAGTGCCCAGCTGTGAACAGCCCTGTACTAGCTTAAGAAGCGTGAGTAAAAAATTAGGTACCAGTAAAAAAATAAGAAAATACAATAATGAATATTTGGAATTAGGTTTTACATATATTGGTACTGAAGATAATCCAAAGGCCACAGTGCGTTATTTGTTTAGAAGTTTTGTCAAATGAAGGCATGAAACCTGCTAAATTGCGACGTCACCTTGAAACAAAACATCCTGAATCTAAAACTAAGTCAGAAGAGTTTTTCAACCTAAAGCTAAACAAGTTAAAAAAATCTAAAAATATAATTAAAAAAGGTATTGTAGGTCTAAATGTCAATGAAAATGCAACATTAGCTTCTTACCAGGTTGCTGAGCTTATTGCAACTTCTGGCAAGGCACACACAATAGCAGTAGAACTTATTATCCCTGCTGCTGTAAAAATGTGCAGAATTGTGCTTGGAGATCAAGCAGCTAAAATGATCAGCTCAATTCCATTATCGAACAATACAGTTCAAAGGCGAATAACAGATATGTCTGAAAATATCCAATACAATTTATTTATGAAAATATCTAATAGCGACATGTTTGCCTTGCACATAGATGAAAGCACGGATATATCCAAGAAAGCTACTATGCTAGTTTTTGTCAGATTTATTTTCGAACATCAATGTTATGAAGATTTTTTGTTCTCTTGTGAACTTATGCATACAAAAGGTGAAGATATTTTTAATGCTATTGATAAGTTTTTTTCCCAACACAATATTAAGTGGGATAAATGTGTTTCTATTACAAGCTATGTCTGGCTACAAAACAGGATTATTGGGCATATTACAAAAAGTCGCACCACATGTCCAATGGACTCATTGTTGCATCCACAGGGAAGCACTGGCAGCGAAAAATATGCCAGTAACACTTAAGACTACCTGTGATGAAGTTGTTAAGATAATTAATTTCATTAAATCACGCCCCCTACAATCCAGGCTGTTTGAAGCGTTATGCAGAGACATGCAGAGTGAGCATATTCAGCTCTTGTTACACACCGAGATTAGGTGGCTCTCTCGGGGAAAGGTACTTGAGCGGTTTTTTGAACTCAGAGATGAGGTTCGTGTTTTTCTCCTGGAAACACAATTTTCTAATCAACTGAACGATTTTAATTGGCTATGTAAGGTTGCTTACCTATCAGATGTTTTTGGACACTTAAATGAATTAAATTTAAGTTTGCAAGGATTTTATGTGGATATATTCAGAGTGGAGGACAAGATTGCAGCAATGAAACAAAAATTTGAACTTTGGTCCAGAAGAGTTGAAAAAAAATCATTTACAAACTTCCGATTACTACAAATGTTTTTAGAATCTAACCAGGAGCAGTTATCAGAAAATGTCAGAGAAGAAATATCGGCCCACCTTAAGACTTTAGCAACATCATTGAAAGAGTATTTTCCAGAACCAGATTCTAAGAACAGTTGGATAAGAGATCCCTTTACTACTATAGACATTGAAGAACTAAATTTAATTGAAAAAGAACAAGACCAACTCATTGATTTATCAAGCAATGGCACCCTTAAAAGTACCTACAAGGACGAAACACTCATGGAGTTTTGGTTGATAGTGCAGCGAGACCACAAGGAGTTGGCTTTTAAAGCCTTAAAACATTTAATACAATTTTGCACAACATACAAATGTGAACAGGCGTTCTCCACATTATGCTATATGAAAAACAAATATCGGAATCGTCTCAATGTGCATGACGATTTTCGTTTAAAGGTCTCAAACTTGCGACCTGATATGAAAGAAATTCTGGACAAAAAAGATAGATTTCATCTTTCCACACTAGGACTAATCAAAATCATATAAAAAAGTGAAAAAAATCTTTTAAACAATTCATAATATTATAAAATTAAATTGATAACAATTTAAATTATGTAAAATAAAATTATGTAATGTAAAATAAAATTTCATCTTTTTTAAATTTAATGTGTGCCTACTTATTTGTTTCCTAGCTAGGCAAACGAACGTTTTTGGCATTTGTTTTAATACTTAAAAAAAATATTGGATAATAATGTAAACACAAGAGTGCAATAATTACTTTTCAGTTTATGCTGTATCCATCGTTGGTATATATCCAGTAAGTATAAATAATATAAATATATTACAAGTACATTATGATTTTATATATATATATATATATATATATATATATACACATATATATTCGTTTGTTTAAGTTATTAAAATAAATACCCACTTACCATACATTCAAAATTACTTTTAGGGGTCCCCAATGGTTTGAGTTATTTTCAGGGGTCCTCAACTCGTTAGAATTTGGGAACCGCTGCTCTAAACCACTCAGACCAGCCAGACCACCAGAAAACAATCGCAAAGGGCAGTCGTTTACAATGTGCTCAATTGTCTGAGAGTTTGCGCCACAATCACACGTCTGGTCGTCAGTAATACCCCACTTGAATTTCCAGTGATTGCTTCTCCCAACCCCAGTTCGAAAAACGATTCAATAAAACCCATTCCTTTCGAGGAATTTCCAAGCCACCCGCTGCTTTCGTAGGATCGGATATCAAGAACTTGTTCCGTCCATCGAATGACGTACTAGTTAAACTGCATTGAACAATTACTAAAGGCTATTATTGGTTGTACGTTGATATAGAAAACCCAAGAAAGTTATTATCGAAACCTGCAAAATGTTATTGAGCCGTGCTGAGGTTATTACTTGTAAAGTAAGGTGTTAATGGGAGAAGTAGAAGGTCTGTTATTGTTACCGACGTTATTTTTTGTGGCCAAAGCCGCCAGCTGAATCCATCTTGTCGAGCCAACACCTCGTCGTTACATTTATGTAATGTGTTATTGCAGGTTTTTTATGCTTTTTATTAGAGGCTTATAAATATTCGGCTGGTTGAACATTAATTTAACTTGACAATAAACTCTCCAATAATCGTTTATTTTATTTCCGAGGGTCTAAAGATGTGTTAAAAATATTTGATATAAACGTTATGTAATAGCATTGTATTAATAATTAGTCAATTAGAGCACCTCTGTTAAAGCTTGTAGAAAAGTAATATTTCAACTTCAGTGCGATTTTATATAAATAGCGTAAATTTAGTGGTCTACTGCTTGACATTCACGATTTCACCGAGCAAACATTTTTGTGGGCTGGGTAAATATTTAGGATAAACCAAAAGTCCTAATCTTATTCATATTCAAACATGTGTATAGGTTGTATCTACTTCAGTGATTGTTTACCTGACCCAAGAGGAGATATGTTTGGAAGATATGTTGGTAGACACCCGCTATACGTAAATACTAATTAGTCACTATATATATATATATATATATATATATATATATATATATATATATATATATAATATATTGTTATTATTATATATGCATGATAACAGGTAGAAATTGCATGTACATAGCAATGAAATTGATTTATTTTTAATAAAAAGTCATTTCATGACTAAAAACTAAATTGGAAAACTTTAAATAACTTCGAGTTCTAAGTAATTTCTTCACTGATATAATCAAAGGATCAGAAGGTAGGTGTATTGGTTTCACAGTCTAGGGCTTAGATTAACTCCTCAAATAACTGTCAAGCACTTGGTATTGCATACGTTCCCTTTATAACTTCATTATCTGTTCTTTACAAGTGTTATTATAATTTTATAATTCATAAGTTCTTGAAATCTAACTTAAATTAACCATATAGCATTTTTGAGTTTGTAATAGAATTAAATATATAATACTGACAGATTTAATATCCGTATTGTTCTCTTTAGTGGCCATTGCATATATCCTTAAAAAAATATTTTCACCAGTTCTAGTACAAAAGTACAAGTTTTAATTCTCATTGCTTGAAAATAGCATGGTAACAAAAACAATGGTTTCCTTTTAAAGGTTTTCAAATTTTCAAACCGACTCGAGTAATAAATATATAATTTTTTGTCCGATTAAAAATGGTGTACTTTACGTAAATTATTGTAACAGTGACTGTTGGTTGTGTGTACAAGAGCCACTAACAGTAATGAACTGTTTTATCTGACTTGTTAGTGTATTGGTTTGTAGGTTAGTACATTACTGAGAATTATGTTCTTTACAATGTGCATGTTACACAAGCTGGGTTGCAGTTATAATAGTAACTGTTGGGTATGTACAAATGAGCCGCTATCGGTAAATAGCTGTACAATCAGGATCAGTCAATTAATTGATTTGTGTGTTAATCGATTACTGAGAATCATCATTCCCTATAATATTCATGTTATACAATTTGTATTTTAATTATACCAGTAAACGTTGAGTGTGTAGAGAAGAGCCGTTACGTTATGAGTGTGTTCTGAAAATAGATTTGATGTTTAATTAATTAACGAGTCATTACTCTTAACAATGTGTATGTTGCACAAATCTTGTCATAATAATAATATGATTTGTGTTGGTATGATGGTTTTTCAAAAGGTATTGTGATGTTTATCGGGGACTAATATTATAATTCTCTTATCATAAAAAAGGTAAACATCTAACCGAAATGTGAGTAAAATACGTAACGATACATACATTTTATTTTTAGAAATAGATATGTATTTAGATACAAATTTATATAACACTTATTTATATTTTCCCTATAACAAATACCAAAAAGGACCATTACATTATTTTAAAATAATGTTTTTTTATAGTTAAAGTTGAATCTCAAACATCATTGCAATACTTACTGTGGGAAAAAATTCATTATCTGGAGGCAATCCTGAATGCAGACTGCTTGCAAAGAATTGTATTAAAAATCATTTCCTGGAGACTATCTCACTTTAAGTTGCCACAAATATACACTAAGCACTTATAAAACCATTAATGGGGTCATACTAATTCGTTAGATATTACCTTAAACCGTATTCTCAATTGATAACGATACACAGTAGTTTATATTTATTTCAAGGTGTTTTAAAATTTATTTTAAGTTTCAAATGTTAAATTGAGTTGAAAATTAAAATATCTTCACAATTTGTGTATTTTTCTACACCCAAACAACATTCAACTAAAAAATAAAACTTTCAGTTTTCTTTACAAATTAAAAAAAAACTGTATTACTATTTAAATTTGTATAAAAATATTGGAATATCAATATTAAAACGGTTTGAAAATTTAAATAAATATTAAAATATATCAAAAATCCCCATAAATTTACATTTATATATCCCGCAAATCAAAATTTTCAATAATCAAACATTAAAACATTGCTCCGAAAGTCTCCTAAAACCAAACATTTAAGTTACACATGGTGCAACATTAAGCAGGAAACTTCTTTAATATCGAAAACTGTCCAGACCCTGAAATTACCAGGGAAAGTTAGTTACTTTTCATTACAATGGTAAATACTTAAAATGGAACTGACAGCGACTTACAATTTTACAATTCGAGTTTCAGTAGAATGAGTCACACAACTAAATTATAAATCGGTCATCTATCGGTGAGATGATAAGGCCTCAATGATAATTAGGATTTGGACTAAATAAACTAGTTTCACACAAGTCGCTGTTCCGGCTTGTGGACAGACACAAGACACAAGTCGCCCCCCCGGCTTGTAGACAGACACAAGACACAAGTCGCTTTCCCCGGCTTGTAGACAGACACAAGACACAAGTCGCCCCCCCCCCCCGGCTTACAGACAGACACAAGTCGTCCCCCGGCTTGTAGACAGACACAAGACACAAGTCGCCCCCTGGCTTCTAGACAAACACAAGACACAAGTCGCCCCCCCCCCAGCTTGTAGACAGACACAAGTCGCCCCCCCCCCCCGCCTTGTAGACAGACACAAGACACAAGTCGCTTTCCCGGCTTGTAGACAGACACAAGACACAAGTCGCCCCCTCCCCCCGGCTTGTAGACAGACACAAGACACAAGTCGTCCCCCGGCTTGTAGACAGACACAAGACACAAGTCGCCCCCTGGCTTGTAGACAAACACAAGACACAAGTCGCCCCCCGGCTTGTAGACAGACACAAGACACAAGTCGCTCTCCCCGGCTTGTAGACAGACACAAGACACAAGTCGCCCCCCCCCGCCTTGTAGACAGACACAAGACACAAGTCACCCCTCCGGCTTGTAGACAGACACAAGACACAAGTCGCTCTCCCAGCGTGTAGACAGACACAAGACACAATTCGCCCCTCCCCCGGAATCTATGACACCCCGAGATTGCGACACTATAAAATCTTTGATTCAATTCGGAAAAATTATGTTATGTATTATTTTTTTTACTTCAGCTTAAAATGTGTAGATGATTGCAACAATTTTCATATTCTCCCTCATCGTTAAGTCACTGATCACACATTCCTGGAGATCAAGACATCCATTGCTACTCCTACGATGAGTAATAGGTAGTAGGACATTTTATATTCTCCCTCAATATACAACTAAGCTATATACAATTGCCATACACCGTTATTATTTTCATTTAATCACATATTGTCCAATGGGTAGGTTATAAGAGATATTAGCTGCATTCTAGGATAAATTGTAGAAAGTTAAAATAATACCATTAACTAGAGGTAGTAACTGCAACTAATATACAGTAAATCACAACTGGAGTGGAATAGCATTATAATTAGGTTAATGTAATGTACATTACTTATACAAGTTTTAATCAATCGTGCGCCATATAATAATGCAGCTTTGAAATATCTTACCAGCCTTGATTATAATATTTAAAAATTTAAGTTTCAATGTAGCAGACTTTTTTAAAGTTCTGCAAGTTTTCCAAACGAAAGAAAGGGATTGCGATCAGTTTGTATTAGGGGGTTTTCCTGGAATGTCCTCGTTATTCAAAAACAATTTTCGATAAAATCCACATTTCGAGATATCAACTAACAATGGCAATAAAGAGGTACACATAAATCAATAAGCTTTATAATATAAAATACGTCTGTTCAGAGTTAGAGCTGGGACTTGGACATTTGACACCCTAGGGACAAGAAAGTTGAGGCGAGCAAAACTTGTGACAAAACTTGAGGGTCTTTGACAGACTTGACTTGTTCTTGTTCTTGTCAACTGTATATATCTTATACTACTTAATGTTCAGAAGACTTTTTCTAATAACTCGTTATATCCACGATTTATAGTATGTTTGGCTGCTGAAAAATGGATGCAATCCTAAACTATCACAATGATAAGAAGTACATTTTTTAAATTTAGCAATGAAATCTGTGCGATCTATACTTTTTTAAGAATTCCAAAATTATTGATTCGTTTTATACTATCCAGTATTTTCCGTTAGACTTATAAGCCACAATTACGCCACCAAAAACAAAGTACTCCCACTTATGGTTAATATTAATGTTATTGGTAGATTAGAAAATATGTCTGGAGATAGGTATAGAATGTGGCAAAATCTTAAAATTTTATAATACTTTGGAAAGTAACATGCATGTAAAAACTAGGTAATTAAGAGTCGAAGGCATCTTTATGAATGTAAGTATGTGCATGTGCATTATCAAAAGAATTCGTTGCTCTGGAGAGTCCTAGTACGGGTAAAAAGATGAGATTATGCGTTTTGTCCGGAGTGTGTGAGAACGGAGAGTTTTGTTCCGGAAAAGATGGTGAAATGAATTGAGAAAATGTCTTTCAAGTCGCTCTGGTCGTGATACGGTTAGGTGATAGCAGCTCTCCAAATGTGTGGTTAATGACCTTTCCTACGATGAAAAATAGGCCACAATAGGATATCACAACTAACAATAAGTTTTAACACTGGAACAGCTGTTATTCCATAACCTTGACTTTTTTAAATATCTTCAGCTCACATTCTAATCTTCCAAAAGAGGCTAACAGCTTGGAAATTCACGTTTTGTAATACGTTAGAATCCTGATTAAGCAAGGGTAAGTGGGATCCTTAACCAGTACAAAAAAAAAAATTATATTAAAAATTACCTTTTTCTTCTCTTGTTTGTATTATTGCCTACCAACTCAAGTACCAAATCTCGAAGTACCAAATCAATTTAAACAAATTTCCTTAAATTAAAATTAATTACAGTCCAGTAGTTGCAAGGTTTGTTTTGTAGATTGGAGTAGTGTAATTATTAAAGTCGTATTAAAAGTATCACATATAAAATATTATTGAATTCCCAGACTTGTATCATGTTAATTCCTAAAATAGTTTTTATCAATTGTTTTGAAATTTTTACCGCATTGAACGCCAACTACAGTGACAAATTGACGTCAATGACGGGACAAGACAATGCAGAATGATATTCAAGTACAACTAACGTAGTGTATCTCACCACTGTTGGCCGAGATGCTCACTCAGCCATGGACTGTTTATGGCGTCTGCATCACTCGTAACTGTTTGTTTAAACAATGCATTGTTGTTGTCACGTTTCCTGTATGTCACACAACTGTTGGCCGAGATACTCAGCCTTAGACTGTTTATGGCGTCTGCATCACTCGTAACTGTTTGTTTAAACAATGCATTGTTGTTGTCACGTTTTCCTGTATGTCACACAATTGTTGGCCGAGATACTCAGCCATAGACTGTTTATGGCGTCTGCATCACTCGTAACTGTTTGTTTAAACAATGCATTGTTGTTGTCACGTTTCCTGTATGTCACACAACTGTTGGCCGAGATACTCAGCCATGGACTGTTTATGGCGTCTGCATCACTCGTAACTGTTTATTTAAACAATGCATTGTTGTTGTGATGTTTCCTATATGTCACACAACTGTTGGCCGAGATGCTCACTCAGCCATGGACTGTTTATGGCGTCTGCATCACTCGTAACTGTTTGTTTAAACAATGCATCGTTGTTGTCACGTTTCCTGTATGTCACACAACTGTTGGCCGAGATGCTCACTCAGCCATGGACTGTTTATGACGTCTGCATCACTCGTAACTGTTTGTTTAAACAATGCATTGTTGTTGTGACGTTTCCTGTATGTCACACAACTGTTGGCCGAGATGCTCACTCAGCCATGGACTGTTTATGGCGTCTGCATCACTCGTAACTGTTTGTTTAAACAATGCATTGTTGTTGTGACGTTTCCTGTATGTCACACAACTGTTGGCCGAGATGCTCACTCAGCCATGGACTGTTTATGGCGTCTGCATCACTCGTAACTGTTTGTTTAAACAATGCATTGTTGTTGTGACGTTTCCTGTATGTCACACAACTGTTGGCCGAGATGCTCACTCAGCCATGGACTGTTTATGGCGTCTGCATCACTCGTAACTGTTTTTTTAAACAATGCATTGTTGTTGTGACGTTTCCTGTATGTCGCACAACTGTTGGCCGAGATGCTCACTCAGCCATGGACTGTTTATGGCGTCTGCATCACTCGTAACTGTTTTTTTAAACAATGCATTGTTGTTGTGACGTTTCCTGTATGTCGTACAACTGTTGGCCGAGATGCTCACTCAGCCATGGACTGTTTATGGCGTCTCCATCACTCGTAACTGTTTGTTTAAACAATGCATCGTTGTTGTGACGTTCCCTGTATGTCAGTATCTGTTTGTTAGGGTGGAACTCAAATTGTATATCTCAGTCTAGTAGCTATTTACACAAGATTTATTTAAATCATTGACAGGTAATATCAGCAACAGCGTGTTTCTGTTGAACTAATACGTGATGTGTATTTTTAAGAAATAACATTTATGATGTGTCATTCACAAAACATACGAGACCTACGAAAAGATAAACACAGACTGTTACTTATATAACAAAGCTGTTAATACCGGAAACTCTTTAAAATATAAAAATAACTATAAATATTATTGCATGCTATAATTAATTTTCATTGTAAGATTAGTTAGACAGTATGGAGGCTATGATAATTTATTCTAATAAATTCAATTTTTTCTGGAAAGAATTCTATAGCATTAATAAACTGCTTTTTTAGTACTTTATGTGAGAAAACAAATGTATAATCCTCAATTTAGCTTTCTGCTATGATTGATATTACATTTATTGTATTATTGTTATGGTTTCAAAGGAACCATTAAAATTATACACTTCGTACTGATAACAAAATTAAAATTTCCCACTATAGTAAAACATTAAATGTGATTCCGATACTTTATAAGGTAATCAGTTGTTGTTGTACAAAGTTTACGTATTTCAAATGTTATGATAAATTGTCTTTTTTATTGTTAAATACAAAGGGGCTCGATAGCTCAATTCTTTTTAAATTTCTATTTTATATAATTTCTATCGACATGACTACATTTCACTGAATCAACATTTTGTTAATTTTTTACAGAAAGTTTCAATAAAAAAAAATTATTTATATTATATATCGTAAGCCCTCTTATCTTTGTTTTTTTTACATCACATGTTATGTATTTCTATATAAAACTATTTAGTTTAGCTTACGAGGGCAGTTTTTTTTTCAACCTCTGATCGAAGGTTTAGAAAACTGACCCTCTTACTTTAGATACTAGGATGTATATAAATTAAACGAAATTTTCCTTTCTTTAATAAATATCGAAAGGAAGCTCTTTACAAAGTGGAATATACTAATTACTAGTACTAAAACTCAAATATTGTAATTATTGGAGTGTAAAATAAATGTCTCAGTGCCGGAAACATCAAAGTTAACTTCTTTCAGTAGAAGACAAGTGTGAATATTTACTGATTACTGATGCGTATCTTGGAGTCTCTAGCCTTCGTGGCCTTATTATACATCGTAATTCTCCCTTCTGGCAACTGCTTACTGTAATTTAAAAATTCATTCATACTGGTTATAAAACTATTATATTAAATTCGCAGTAAAATGTTTTGTCACAATGGCAATAAATTAAAAATCCTGTGAACATAAATTGTGGTACTTCCAACTGATTTAACGATTCGAAATGCAACTTAAAACTTTATTTCAGTTTATATTCGTCTCATGTAAAATACATATAAAAATAGTAATACGTATATTGCAATACGTAATATTGTAATAGTGGTGAATCTATAATTATCAATATTGTCTTTTACAAGAGTTTTATATTTTCTAACGTTTCACGTTGAGGTGTTATAACCCTGCCTCTAAAACATTGCGCCTGTGATAGTCAAATTTTATTTATTATTTCATTTAAATAATGGAAGAATTTATTTTAGCCAATCTATCCATTACTATTTAGTCATAAGACTGTTTCTCATCCATAACCGACAGGAATAAGATTTAAGATTTTTTTAAATTTTAAAATATATTCAGTCGAAGTGTATTACAATTACTCATGGTTTTTTTGTATGGAATTTTGAAAATTCGCATGAAAATTTGAGTTATATTTTTCTTAGAACCATTGTTTAAAAAGCTGCAATGTTTCTCAAGCTAGAGAAGATAAAAGACCTTTCAAGGACTGGTAGAAATTGTGATGATTATGAATGTAGATTTTTGAAATTATATTTACAATACAATAATTTGATAGTGTTGATATCGTCTTTAAAATATCCCTTTAGCTGAATTATTTCTTAACCATTTGCAGCGTCATTTCGTATAAATTTTATTTAAAAAAATGTTTCACTTGTAAAAAATTAAAAAAGTAAAAATTAAATCGTGTTGTCAAACAAGTCGTATTTTCTATAATGAATTGTTTTTAATGATTATAGCAAATGATAATTAAATATACACAATTTACCCGGTATTAATATGTCTCTTTAATATGATCAAATATAAGGTAATGTATTTATCTTATTTAACTTAAATTGGATGACTGTAAAACTTATGAACTTTGTAACGAGTAGTTGAGTAAACAAATTATAAAAATTTAACTATTCCACAAAATATTCTAGTTTAATACTGTTTTTTTTTTCTCTAGAGTATATTACAATGAACCCGGCGGTAAGAGGATAGAACAATCAAGGTTTATAACTATTCAACTGTCTTTGTAGCTGGAATAGTTGTTTAACCTCCTAGAGTACTAAAATTATTCAGTAAATCTTGAATATTTCACAATATAAAGTGTATTTATAGTCGCGAGATTACGTTAAACAAACATTACTAAAAGTATACAACACACTAATTTCACAGAAAAAGACAAGATTGTGACAGTATTCAATTTGTACAATCCTTTCAGAAGATATAGCAATGTTTCAGTTTAAACATGACGAAAAAACTTAAATCTGAGCAATTTATAAAAATAACTCAACTAAACTAGATCCTTATTTAAACCCCAAATTTAAAATTAAACAGGAAAGATATATTGCTCTAAGAACTGCTTCAACTCTCTTTAGTGTGTAACCTTCCAAGCCTTATGTAGAGAAGAAAGCCAGGTAAAGAGGATAATAATTTCCAAAATCCACGAAGAACAAAAGGATTCGTAGCTTTATCTCCCAACTACACTATGCCTTATGTATGCCTTAGAGGTCGTTGACACAGAAAGATTGTCATGTAAAACAACGTCTCTAATGGTAAAATATTGTACTTTACTTTTTTATGAGGAAGAATATGAACATGGTACCTATTACTGTTCGTAGAAGTAGCAATACATTTCTTACTCTGTATGGTAAATAGCAGAGCGATGAGACCCCTGAACTTCCTTACCAAATTGTATAAAACCGGATATGCTAAGATTGATACAATTTAGTTTTGATAATAAACATCCCTAAATTTAAATTTCTAAATATTTACTTTGTTCCAATCATAATAATTTCACGCCTCATCTTAAAACAGTACGGGGTCCAGAGATTATATTTTCCGAAATTGCGGTAAGTTAGTTAAATGCTTAAACCCGATTATAAATGTGGAGGCATGTGAAAATATTAATAAGTCATTCATTTGATCCAGCATCGATTCATATAATACGTCTCTTTCAGAAAAAAATCATCATCGGTATCAAAATGCAAATATAAAATATAATTTAATCGACGAAAATTTCAAAGTTACTTTGTAAAAGCATTTTAAAGTCAGTAGACGAATGCGTGAATATGACTTTTAATTCAATTATGGTATTATTAAATTTGTAAATTACAGTTTAGAATATAATAATATAATGCACAAAAAATTATTTTATTACTTTGAAAAGAATTTTAATTATATTACCAATATGTCAACATAATAAGATAAATACGAGGTGTAGTATATGTTTATCAAATATGTGTATGTTTCGTTCATTACATTTCAGTTTTTTTATCCTAAGAGGACAATAACGCGAGGTTTGATAATTGTTTATATAGTTTTAAGAAAGTATAATCAGTGAAGCCTGGTCTTTTCTCTATTTATGAAAAAATAAAAAAGATTTTATCCAAACTCCATAAGATGTATGAATTTTCCTTATTGAAACTGGACAAAACAATACATTTTATTTTATTGACGTAATATCGTATTTAGCACATGCATTTTAGATGGTTGGCAACAACGTTATTATTATTATTCTGACGAATTAGAACCAATATTTCTGGCCATAACGAATGGACTGGAATGTTAGCGGGAAAATTAAGCAGTAGAATTATATTGAGTACAATAGAAGCAGTAGTCAACACGGTGCGTGATTCTATAAATTCTATAAATCGTTTATTGCTCAATCATATGGAAAGCAGGTTCTCCTCTACAATAGTTACTCGTAATGAAGTCATGTTAAATTTATACCAGTTTTATTGTTCTCTCTATTTGGTAACCGCATTGCATTGTTAACTATTTCCCCTTTTATAGAACGTGTGGTTTAATTACGTTGTGTGAGAATTACATTAAAGGAACTTTACAGATTTCAATGGTATTTTATAATTAAAATAGTAAAGGGGTTTTTATATTGAACAATAGATTATAATTTTCTGTATAAATTATTCTATTCTTGAAAATTACAGCATTCTATTTCATATTTAAATTATTATTTGGCCACTAGGCCAACTTATTGACTTTTTGTACTAATGGAACGGCTGATACCCCTTTTAAGCCTTATTCTGTCCGTCTTCATAAGCTACTGGCCTGTGAGAGAATTAAAAGGGGGTTTACTATATTATGAAGTTAATGCTACTGATAAAAATTACTGCGGCTATAGATAAAATCTGAACCAGTCTTATCTCTGGTATCTTCGGATCAAATTTTTGTTTCCTTAGGTTTAAGATCAACAAAATATATATCACAGATCAAAGAAGCGTACTGCTGTCCAAATGTAACTAAGGTGGGTATTATAAATGTCTTTAAATTTACAGTAAAAGTTGGTTAGTAACTTTATATTTTATATTTAATACTAAATACTTGGTAAAAGTGTACAGTTGAAAATACATTCATTAACGATGACACTATACTTGTGTTTTGTTTCTGTATAAACTGAAAATTATGTTTAGTATTGTAGAACATTTAGAGCTTGAATTGGTAGTTTAGTTCATGAATCGTACAGCAAACTTTCATCAAGCATAGTTATTGCCGACTGCTTCAAAGAGAGCCTTCACAGTCAAATTCTGACCATCTTATGTTTTATGAAACTTCCTAAGGTACTCGTAGATGAGTCCTTACGTAATCGCTGAAATGTAAAAACGGCGAGGAAACTAAGCTTGCTAATGTTGCTCCTTAGAGAATCAACACACTATAAATGTAAACAAATTATGAAAAGTAATTAAATTAATTAAACGTACTGCAATAAAACAGTGTTTACACAGAACAGTTGATTACAACTTACAGAGCCTTTATTCAGAACCTTTTCAATGAATATTTCAGAACTTTAGAGACCAATACGGAATATTTCACTACGTTAAAGACCAGTGGGGAACCCGGAGGGATTTTCTGAATAGAAATAGTCGGAATATTCATACCTGGGACCTTAGGAAAGTCCATTTTAAATTTCAGTAAAATCGGTTGAATATTTTACGTGTGAAAGCAAAAAAAAAACAAAGGCATATTGGCATTTGTATTATTACTAGCGCATATCAGCGGTTTTGCCCGTAATTTCTCAGCAACATTCCGTACATTTGATTGAATCGCTCTCACATTTTCAGTAACAATTGAACTATTTTAGATCAATGTAGAGGAACTTCAAAGTCGAAGTTCGTAGTTATCTTAGTAAAAGGACGTGGGATGTAATATTATAGGGTCGTATGATATTTTAATGTGAAATTAGTCATATATCGTGCATCTGTATCCATTTACAGTGGCCATAAAAGGATCAGAAGTTTAGCAAAAGTGAGAGTAATTTTTATTTCAGGTTTAGCACCTCTAGTTCAAATCAATTATATTTCCAACGCAAACTGTGAGTTTGCTATTTTGCCCCGAGAAACAACTTAAATAGACCTATATATATATATATATATATATATATTTTAATTTAAAATCTAAAACTAAAATCAACATTAATAATATTAACATATCTCAGTACTTACATTATGACATTTGCCATCCATATGTAGTGATATGAATCGAGGCCAGATGCATTAGTTAATAATATTAGTTCCTGGTGCATTGTATTTGAAATTATGCGATAGATTACCAAATTAATCTTTATTGCACTTCTTTATTACACTTTAAATCTTTATTGCAAATCAATATTTCACCCTAATTTAGTAATTTGATAGTAAATAAAACATTGCCTGACTTAAATGCATGCTATATTTACAGAAATTTGTCATAAGTAATTCTACAGGCGGTAGAGTAGACAAAACAAAAGTTTGATCTTAAGAATTTCCAAAAACATAAAATATTTATGGATTTTATATTACATATTCGGAGTTACTTTTTTACGCGTTTTACCATAAACTCCAACGACTTCTTAACAACTTTATTTGAATGTGTTTTTAACAATTCCGCCAGTATTTTATTTCAACAAAATTTATTAGAGATGATAAATAAATTAGCTCCTATTTTTGGACGGTATTTTATACTTCCAAACCCCCAGTGAGTCAGCACCACTCCCTCCTCCCCCTTTTTGTATTCGGTGCTGACACCAATGATGGGTTGCTGTAATCATTATACAAAATACTAGTCTACAAATATTTATTACCGAAAAACCGGTATCTGCTAATACCTCAAGTGTTAACATTATTGCTATTTCCACTGTTGTGGAATCAAGTATTTATATCTGTTATGTCTTACAGTAATGAGCAAATACTGGGTTGCATAGATAACCCTGCAAAACGGGCCTAACTTACTAGTATCGTATCTTAAGGTTGTATATTAAACCCTGAAAAACGATTCAAAACTTGCTAGTATCGTATCATGCATGTATATAACCCTGTATAACGAGACTAACTTACTAGTATCGTATCTTAAAGTTGTATATTAACCCTGAAAAACGATGCAAACTTGCTAGTATCGTATCATTGCATGGTATAACCCTGTATAACGAGACGAACTTACTAGTATCGTATCTTAAGGTTGTATATTAACCCTGAAAAACGATGCAAACTTGCTAGTATCGTATCATGCATGTATAACCCTGTATAACGAGGAACTAACTTACTTAGTATCGTACCTTAAGGATGTATATTAAACCCTGAAAAAACGATGCAAACTTGCTAGTATCGTATCATGCATGTATAACCCTGTATAACGAGACTAACTTACTAGTATCGTATCTTAAGGTTGTATATTAACCCTGAAAAACGATGCAAACTTGCTAGTATCGTATCATGCATGTATAACCCTGTATAACGAGACTAACTACTAGTATCGTACCTTAAGGTTGTATATTAACCCTGAAAAACGATGCAAACTTGCTAGTATCGTATCATGCATGTATAACCCTGTAATAACGAGACTAACTTACTAGTATCGTACCTTAAGGTTGTATATTAAGCCTGAAAACGATGCAAACTTGCTAGTATCGTATCATGCATGTATAACCCTGTATAACGAGACTAACTTACTAGTATCGTACCTTAAGGTTGTATATTAACCCTGAAAAAAACGATGCAAACTTGCTAGTATCGTATCATGCATGTATAACCCTGTATAACGAGACTAACTTACTAGTATCGTACCTTAAGGTTGTATATTAAACCCTGAAAAACGATGCAAACTTGCTAGTATCGTATCATGCATGTATAACCCTGTATAACGAGACTAACTTACTAGTATCGTATCATTAGGTTGCATGTATAACCCTGGAAAACGAGACGAACTTACTAGTATCGAATCATTAGGTTGCATGTATAACCCTGGAAAACGAGACTAACTTACTAGTATCGAATCATTAGGTTGCATGTATAACCCTGGAATACGAGACTAACTTACTAGTATCGTATCATTAGGTTTGCGTATAAACCCTGGGGAAAACGATGCAAACTTTGCTAGTATCGTATCATGCATGTATAACCCTGTATAACGAGACTAACTTACTAGTATCGTATCTTAAAGTTGTATATTAACCCTGAAAAACGATGCAAACTTGCTAGTATCGTATCATGCATGTATAAACCCTGTATAACGAGACGAACTTACTAGTATCGTATCTTAAGGTTGTATATTAACCCTGAAAAACGATGCAAACTTGCTAGTATCGTATCATGCATGTATTAACCCTGTATAACGAGACTAACTTACTAGTATCGTACCTTAAGGATGTATATTAACCCTGAAAAAACGATGCAAACTTGCTAGTATTCGTATTATGCATGTATAACCCTGTATAACGAGACTAAATTACTAGTATCGTATCTTAAGGTTGTATATTAACCCTGAAAAAACGATGCAAACTTGCTAGTATCGTATCATGCATGTATAACCCTGTATAACGAGACTAACTTACTAGTATCGTACCTTAAGGATGTATATTAACCCTGAAAAACGATGCAAACTTGCTAGTATCGTATCATGCATGTATAACCCTGTATAACGAGACCTAACTTACTAGTATCGTATCTTAAGGTTGTATATTAACCCTGAAAAACGATGCAAACTTGCTAGTATCGTATCATGCATGTATAACCCTGTATAACGAGACTAACTTACTAGTATCGTACCTTAAGGATGTATATTAACCCTGAAAAACGATGCAAACTTGCTAGTATCGTATCATGCAATGTATAACCCTGTATAACGATAACTAACTTATTAGTATCGTATCTTAAGGTTGTATATTAACCCTGAAAAACGATGCAAACTTGCTAGTATCGTATCATGCATGTATAACCCTGTATAACGAGACTAACTTACTAGTATCGTACCTTAAGGTTGTATATTAACCCTGAAAAACGATGCAAACTTGCTAGTATCGTATCATGCATGTATAACCCTGTATAACGAGACTAACTTACTAGTATCGTACCTTAAGGTTGTAATATTAAGCCTGAAAACGATGCAAACTTGCTAGTATCGTATCATGCATGTAATAACCCTTTGTGTATAACGAGACTAACTTACTAGTATCGTACCTTAAGGTTGTATATTAACCCTGAAAAACGATGCAAAACTTGCTAGTATCGTATCATGCATGTATAAACCCTGTATAACGAGACTAACTTACTAGTATCGTATCATTAGGTTGCATGTATAACCCTGGAAAACGAGACTAACTTACTAGTATCGTATCATTAGGTTGCATGTATAACCCTGGATAACGAGACTAACTTACTAGTATCGTATCATTAGGTTGCATGTATAACTCTGGATAACGAGACTAACTTACTAGTATCGTATCATTAGGTTGCGTATAAACCCTGGAAAACGAGACTAACTTACTAGTATCGTATCATTAGGTTGCATGTATAACTCTGGATAACGAGACTAACTTACTAGTATCGTATCATTAGGTTGCATGTATAACCCTGGATAACGAGACGAACTTACTAGTATCGTATCATTAGGTTGCATGTATAACTCTGGATAACGAGACTAACTTACTAGTATCGTATCATTAGGTTGCGTATAAACCCTGGAAAACGAGACTAACTTACTAGTATCGTATCATTAGGTTGCATGTATAACTCTGGATAACGAGACTAACTTACTAGTATCGTATCATTAGGTTGCGTATAAACCCTGGAAAACGAGACTAACTTACTAGTATCGTATCATTAGGTTGCATGTATAACTCTGGATAACGAGACTAAACTTCCTAGTATCGTATCATTAGGTTGCATGTATAACCCTGGATAACGAGACGAACTTACTAGTATCGTATCATTAGGTTGCATGTATAACCCTGGATAACGAGACGAACTTACTAGTATCGTATCATTAGGTTGCATGTATAACTCTGGATAACGAGACTAACTTACTAGTATCGTATCATTAGGTTGCATGTATAACCCTGGAAAACGAGACTAACTTACTAGTATCGTATCATTAGGTTGCATGTATAACTCTGGATAACGAGACTAACTTACTAGTATCGTATCATTAGGTTGCATGTATAACTCTGGATAACGAGACTAACTTACTAGTATCGTATCATTAGGTTGCATGTATAACCCTGGATAACGAGACGAACTTACTAGTATCGTATCATTAGGTTGCATGTATAACTCTGGATAACAAGACTAACTTACTAGTATCGTATCATTAGGTTGCATGTATAACCCTGGATAACGAGACGAACTTACTAGTATCGTATCATTAGGTTGCATGTATAACTCTGGATAACGAGACTAACTTACTAGTATCGTATCATTAGGTTGCGTATAAACCCTGGAAAACGAGACTAACTTACTAGTATCGTATCATTAGGTTGCATGTATAACTCTGGATAACGAGACTAACTTACTAGTATCGTATCATTAGGTTGCGTATAAACCCTGGAAAACGAGACTAACTTACTAGTATCGTATCATTAGGTTGCATGTATAACTCTGGATAACGAGACTAACTTACTAGTATCGTATCATTAGGTTGCATGTATAACCCTGGATAACGAGACGAACTTACTAGTATCGTATCATTAGGTTGCATGTATAACCCTGGATAACGAGACGAACTTACTAGTATCGTATCATTAGGTTGCACAGTCTTAAACTACTTACACTTATTACTCATTATTGATTTATACCTACCTAAGTTTTTGCTCTCTAAAAGCAATTAACAGTGAACCCTGAAATAGGTAAGCTCTAAGGCGTGACTCAATTGTGAATGAAAAGCTATCTGATTTAAATCAGATCAATTTATTTTCGAATAACTTAATTTTTGTTCCTTTTAGTCGTGAAAAGTTAAGTCTAATTCATTTATGATTATTTAATATTTTTATATTAACAAAATATTATTATTTTTTTACTTATATGGATAACTATTGACCTTTTTTGCTGTGCCAACGTAAAGAAATCAAGATATGTTTGTAATGACTGTTCTAGCTCTTAATCTTTGAAAGTGTAAAGATACAGGTATAAGGATCAGTTATGGATATACATTTAAAAATATTATTTATACAGCAGCATCGTTTATATAAAGGATGTAGCTATGGATCAAAGGCTTTTGTTTATATCATTACACTATTATTTAGTGTATTATTACATTATAATCGGTTTCTTAAACATGTATGTTAAAAAAGTATTTTAGGAATTATCACTGTATAAAAGTTGAAATAACGACACAAACCAAGATAACATTTTTACGATCTAGAGGTGACAAACGGGGGATGACAAAGTAATAAGTAAAAGCAATGGCCAATGGCAAAGGTTGATACAAAGCCTCTCACGTTTTAGTAGATTGCCTATTATTTTACTCTAGGTTCCGTGTATTTTCATCTTACAAGATGTATTATTTTAGAAAACATCTATATCGATTAAACTTTATATCTACATACTAAATAATGTTGATAATAGGTTCAAATCACCCTATATTTATATTATATATTTGTAACGAAAGGAAGGTTTTATGAAAAGTGCCAATATTGTGTACTTAATAAGATTTTGACGATAGTATTGTATTTTTCTTACCTTAATTTAAAATGCATAAGAAATCTCTTACTTGCAATCTCAAGGACTCGCAGCAAGGAAATTCTCCCTTATTCCAATCCCCCCAGCAACAATCATCGCAGTGGCTGCCAAAATATTCCAACTCGCCATCATTGGAACTGATCTCATTTGAATAATTAACTTCATTTGTAACCTTAACCTACCAGAATCAAAGCACCATTTGGCTGAAATATGATCCTGTCCACACTACGAAAACACATACACTTCCGTAAAACTATATTTGTAATCAATATCGTTGGGCTAAAATACAATCCTGCCTGTTTGTGTGTTTGCTAGGAACATACAAACATTTCCTAACACTATACTTGCTATCAACATCACATATTCTATCGTTGGGCTAAAATATGATATTTCAGTACCAGGAACACACATTTACTTCCTAAAAACTATATTGGTCATCATTGTCATACATGCAATCGTTGGGATAAAATATGATTCTGTCAGCACTAGGAACACACCTAGACTTCGTAACACTATATATTTTGTCAATATCACATATGTCATCATTGGGCTAAGATATGATCCTGTCAGCACTAGAAACTCACTTACACTTCCTAACAAATATATTTGCTATCACTATCATGTATGCTATCGTTGAAAACTAGCATGCTCATTTCCAAACCAGTATCATGATTATGGGAGCTTTCAGATAACAATGTGAATACCTTTACTTCTGTATTAAACCATTCTAGTATTGTAAACATACCATGTCGTTATGATGATATAACTAGACTGGAAGTCAAACTATCGTTCGTTAAATTTAAAATATAATCAACTATATATTAAGTAAAAAAAAATTTAAAATTCTGTTTGAAGAAGATACTTCAATTTAGAATATTAATAAAGTGAAATGCAAACGTGTACAAAGGGAATACACTATAGAGGATGTTGATGTGTGGAATCTACTCATCTATATTTACGTTATATTTAGTTCACAAATCATTGGTGTATTGATGATCAACACAATAAAACATGATTTAGCTTTAGCTGGCAATAAAAGCGCAAAATTTTAGGATTAATGTATTTAACTTTAATATTAAATACTAATTTTGTTAATTCCAATAATTATATTTTTTTCTAAACATGTATCTTTTGGTTATTTATTTTATTCGTTGTAAAAAAATATGTCGATGCCAACACTTTTTCTAAACACTTTTTAATTTGTTTACAAAATGGAACAAAACTCAAGGATTACCAGACACGTTTTCCTTCTTTCACTCTTTCGCCATCTTAAATGATAAAAGGACTTGTGTACAAAATTAAAACTATTGGGAAAATTCTGTGTTTCTTTTAAAGAAAACAATTTGTTCTCCAATAAGAAGAGCTCCTCCTTCAATGAAACATCATGGTGTTTAGTAGTAATTGCGAATTCGTTCAAAATCTTAATTACAAGAATGACAGCCTGCGATATGCAGAAACGGGGTTAACAATGGACATACATGAAACATAACACTGTTGTAATGTGAGAATGTTGGGGCACGGTTAATTTGCACCTGAATTAAGTTATCATAATCGTAGCCTGAGGACAGTTTAACTGTGACAGAGATTACCGATGCAGCTCAGGTATTGACTCTCTTAGAGTTCAAAGCGGTACAGAGCACTGTAAAGTGCCCCAACGCAGCGTGGAAAACATTATTCTTGAACAAACTGATAAAAGTATCTATACTACTTTACTTCCGAAAATAATTTATATCATGAAAAATATTACAAATATATAACGAAAATGAGTAATATTGAACTAAAACCTTACGTTCATATAAATAGTTAATTAAGCTTGTAAGCAATCCAGAAAATAAAAATGACAGGTCGTATTGTACGTACGTTTAAAAGTAGTTCCATTACCAAATATTTGTAGTAGTTTAATTGAATTAAATTATTATATACAGTTCCTTCGACATAAATCACATTGAACTGTTTTGGACTGTTGGAAAACACGTGATACAACAGAACCGATAAGTAATATATCATCAGATTGTTTTATTGCAGTTCACTGCCAGCACAAAGGTTTGACAAAGTGGACGTACAGGTGTCGAATACAAATTTGTTACTTTAGCGATCTGACACTGAATTACGTATACAATTTAATTAATTAAAAAAAAAATAATAGGCAAAACATTTATTGCACAAGTTTACAAATTCTTATGACGATAAAGGGATTTATCCCTTTATTTATTGACTATGAGGTCATCTATCATGCATAAATTTCGATAGGGATTTAATTTTTCTTAAATATTTTTTTCTTTTGTTTAAACTTTTAAAGACATGATATTGATTGTATACGTCAAAAAACTTTGAAAGTAAAATAACTTGAAAATAAGTATAAAGCCTATTTACTATTTAAAAAACCTTTGTCATATTGATTTGTTAAGGTTATTATACTATTTATTAATACATTCTCGAATTAAATACAGAATACATTGTTGTGTAGTTAATTTTCAAAATATAATGGGCAAACTTTAAACTAATCAAAAGAATTTTATCAGAATAAACTAATTTAAAAAAAGAAAAGAACCTATTTCTTTATTTAGAGAAGTAAACATTTTCCATTTAAATAACTTTTTCATTTAAAATCTTTGAAGATTTTTTAACGAGAGAAGCGCAAGTTTACAGATGAGCATAAATTTGTACATGAACAGGGAAATACAAATTATAGGTTCATTTAGAATACCAAAAGTCAATAAAGCAATATTTAAGAAATCTTTCGTGTTTTAGTGTCTAAGTGCTATAATTATTTGCTTTAATTTATTAAAAATATAAGAAACACAATAATAATTAGATCTATTAATAATTAGCAGTTAGAAATAAATTATATTTATTACATTCTAAAATTTTTGGCATAATAACCTGTTAAGGTAGTTAAAATATTTTAGTAATTAAAAACCAATGGTTAAGTATAGTTTGTATAAGGAAGATTATCTTTGTTGGTTATCATTGTTATCAGTGTAGGGAGAGTCATAAACCCGTACTACAGGATCTGCACACGATATCTTGTGTTAACTACCTGGACTGATAAGAATCTTTTGTGATTTGTCTCTACCACCACTACCTGATAAATGGCAGGAATTTTCAACAATCCTTTTGTAAATAGAATTAATTCCACATAATTATGGAAATAAATGTTCTTTATTCTTAACTAAGCGTATCTTTTTTTCGCTTTTTACACAAAAATCCTCAATTTTGTTAGGATTATTACAGAATTACAGATTGATTCATGATGAACTTTAGAAGCACAGCACAATAGATAAAATGGAAATTTGCCTGAAAAGCATCAATTATATTACGTAGTAAAATATCATTAAGCAATAAACGTATAAATGACTGTTTTTACTGCAGCTTATTTCTGACCGTTAGTTACTTACATCTGAGAATTGAGTTAATCGATCAAGCTTGCAAGTATTCAGGTCACAGTATACTTATTTTCTTATTGCAGTTCCAAAAAATACATATCAGTGACAGAGAGACAAACTTCACACAACAAACCTAAACAAAATGCATAAAGTTATTATTAAAATTCCCAACAAAGTCGGTGACAGCTGTTAGGGAAAATCATTAAAACTTATTCCTAGAAAAACGGAGCGTATAGTCACTAGCAAGAACTACCAGCACAAGATATTCAAGCACGATCTCCGCCTGACCTGGTTCTTAGCGGAAACCGTCAGAATATTATAACAGCACAGTTCATCCCTTTGCCTCTTTGCTACCGCTTTACATCCACAAAACAAAGATACATTCAGTTGTATTTAAAAGTATTACATTGTATTTTTACTAAATAGAGTATTAGATTACATATTTTTTAATATCACTCATCCTAAGTTAGTTATGATAATTGTACTTAATGTTATGGTAAAAAACATAAATGGGTAGGTTTGAGGGGAGTAAAGCATTAATCCTAATTTAATTTTATGAATAATATTTTTGCAGAGCACATTTATATTTCTAAAATATACTTATTAAAACATTTTTTTAAACAACAAATCGTTCTCCCAAATCTTAGTCCCAATATGAAACACTATATTCTAGAATGTTCCTTTTTTAATTTCATTTTAGTACAAATACAGCGAATAGTTACATTTTAATTATTTTTATTTTTTTTGTATACATCTCTCTATTTATTCAAATTTGTATGCGTATACATCCTTGCAACACAAAACCGTTTTGAAGCAATTGAAATTTTGTAAAAAATTTGAGTAACAAATATGATATATGTACATAGACAGTTTCCAAAACAAGGAATTTTAAATTATCGGAATATGGTTTTGTATTTGTACACAATTAAGGGTTATCGAATCATACTAACGTTGGTTGAATCATGACTTTGAATTTAAGTAACAGAGAAAGAATCTAAGAAATAACAATAAAAAAGCAACAGTTACGTTGTTTCTAAAATACAATTATTACAGTATTTACTTTAGTATTTAAGTTTCTATTGCTTTTTATCTCAATTTTTTTACGTTCGACGTGTATGATAGTAATTCTGTTGCTGAGTAAATGATAACACATCATTATAACAGTCAATTACTTCACTATCCTTGCAATCCTGAAGAGACATGGGTGGGGTACATCAGCAGAGATTTCATGTCGAGACATGCGTTTGAAGCACTGGTTGTTTTGAAAACTATCTACTATAGAGGTCGAGAGCGTTAAATATCGTTAAAAATGTATCGTTCGTCCTGTAGAGGTTCTGTGCTAAGATTATTCACTGTATAGAGGTTGATCAGTCTTAGCCCCAATCACAAAAATCCGTCTTATGGAGGTTTTCTTTAACTACTACGTTGAAAAGAACCGTCATGTAATTCAATTTTATCGTTCAGTTCGATTTCGAGATATTGTACGGACAGACATACACAAATGATATTTTCCACGCCTTGATAGATATGCTTTGCTAACGTTTAGCCAATATTGCAATACCATTTTTCAAAGTATATATAAAATCCGGCTATGATAATATTTCTGATTAAAAAAAGTTCTAAATGACCTTTTTTACTTCAATGTTTTTATTTTTAATGGCATTTCATTTATTTGAATTAAAATTAATCTTTTCGTTTTAAGTTATAAGGGTGCCTATTTTTATTTATTCTTTTTATGCATTATATTGCTATCGGAATAAACCATAGTTACATAATTTTATAGGTCACTAGGAAATACATTTATAATGTAGATATATAATAATGTTATGTTCAACACTTCTGTCCCGTATACTTTAGCTCATTAACTATCCACTACGTATTAACCTTTCTTATGTATTGCTGTTAATTTTGTCATAATAACAAAAGATTTTGTATTTTCCTCGCTAAACAAGATTAATAACCAGAACTGGCAATTGGTACAATTCAGGTACGATTATTTCACTCAAAAATCCCATATTCGGCACTTAACACAATACTGTAACAATAAACCAGAGTGTATTGGAGTGTATTGTGGGCACACCAGTATCCTGAATACAACAGTTACTTTCCCGAGAGATACCACAGATGTGATATTGTCAGGACGTGAATGTTCCATTGTTAAATATTGGCAGCAAACTTCCGATAGTAAATCGTAACGAAGGCGGTATAGTTTTCCATACCGGAAAGATATTAGAATTAACAACGATATAATACTCAATACTAGTTTAAATTCCTGAAAATTATATATCCTGTAGAATTTTAATTCTAATATAATTCTTTTTGCGTCAGATTGAGTTAAAATATTCTTATATACCATTTTAGAGACATGCGTTTTACAAGTGTATAATCTATGTTTTGCAAGATAAAATCCATTATTCATAGCATTCATAATTATAAGCAAAGCGGTTGATTTTGGTTTGCAATCGTATTTTACGAGGGAGGCAAAATGTGACACCTTTAATATACCATATAAAAAATATAAAACAGGAAAAAGTAAAATGTATTCGTTTAATTTAATGTTTGTTGCATAATAGTTAATTCTAGTCATTTATTTTTTTATCCACGTATTAATCAATACCTGTTATTATTTATTTGTATTACAATAAGAAAGTAATACAAACTAATTCACTGAAATATTTGATTGTATGTCGGTTTATTTTTCAGGTCCCTGTTATAAGGTAATCACACAATCAATCTTTTCATTTTAAAAAGCAGGCATAATAAATTAATCACAAGGACGTAGCCAGCGAGGGTGTCCAAGGGTTCCAGCCCCCCCCCCATTTTCAATTGTTTCAATTACTTTTATAAACTATGATTATTATTTAAATAAATCAGTATTACTACATTTACTGCATAAAAATTGGTCTCGATAAAGAAACGGGCCAAGAACTTTTTAAGGAACAAAATAGGGCCTTACTCTCTGTCCACTACGGGGAAATATCAATTGTCTGGACCCTCCTCCCAAAGATTTTCGTGGTTATAAAACAGTAACTTAGAGAATTTTAAATGCGTAAAATATAAATAACTATACAAGTCTGCTTCACCGACAAATATTCTTGGTTTGAAATTTCACGGATATTCAGCTATGGTAATTGTATTTATAGCAGGTCCACGATTTAGATAGAAAGGGGAAACTGGCCCCAGAAGAAGTGTTGAACTGGAAATTCTCCGCACAAAACATCTGTGACCATTTAACTTCTGCAGAAGTAAGAGTTAACACCTTAGTTTAAGACTTTATCGGTTACAGCCCGTTGATGTAGTTACAGCCAGGCAGTAACTCAATAATACGTTTACCTTTCTTGTTTCTTTCTTTTAATTTCCTGTTCTTGGTGGTTACACAGTTAGCAACTGGTCTAAAATTAAACCAATATATTTGCCACGTCATTTAAACTAGATAAACAGGAATTTAGATAATTTATTATCAATTGTTTTGAATTTTGTAAGAGCTGCGTAACGAATTCTAAACTATCAGTTGAAAATCTAAAACATTCATTCAATCTCCAGTTTTAAAGTTACCAAAACAAAATTGAATATAAAATGCAACAAAAGAAGCAATTTTAAACTCACCTACTATACCAACTCGAATTAACAAAAACTCACAACATCTTTTGGTCATTATCAATCTACTGAATTCTGAAGTCTTATACATTTATATAAGATAGCATCCATTAGATATTTTGAATTCATAAAAAATTCAATCCAATTTTTTAAGTTCACTAACTAAAAGTTCACTGCTACTATCTTTGTTTTTCTAAAGAAAACTCCCATGCAGCCTACTGTTTTAATAATGTATTTAAAAATATCATCGTAATCCAAGGCCTATAAAGATAAAAATAAAAATGGAATGAGTATCATAGACTCCTTGCACCTCAATAGTTTAATTCAATCAGGAAAATGAAGAGAATTTTACAAAACAAGATTGAACATTTTTATGAACTCAAAATATCTCCTAGATGGTATCTTATATAAACTACATAACAACTTTAGAATTCGTTAGATTCAGATTTATACTTACTCCACCGACCGAAGCATTTGAAACATTTAGTTGTACAATGTTTCTTGACTTTTTTAGATCCACCGGTACCAAAATGAATCACTGTATACTTTTGTAATAATAGGCTAAAATATGTTTACCAATGCAAGGCTATGCATTTGTTACCAAATGGGATCAAACGGACAAACACACAAACAAGCTGAGTCCTATTGTTTTGCTTCCTCCAGGAGCTTTGCTATGTTGAAGTGGGCAGTTTTTCTATTTGTACTATAACGCCGACCTTTCTTTTGTACCTAAAGCATCTTTAACTACAGTATTACACGATTAAAACCGAGAGTACTAATGTCAGCATGCCCAATCATTCATTTTATATACATTTTGTGAAAGTATAAAAAATATCTATTATATAAAAATGAAACTGTTCGTGTGTAACAGCATCACTCACAAACGGCTGGACGGATTCGCCTAATTTTTTTTTTTAATTTGTTCGTCTTAATCTGTAGAAGGTTATAGGATACTTTTTATCCCTTTCCCGATTCAGGATTCCGCCCCACTGGTTACAGAAATACCCGTAAGAAATGCATTGCAGCAAACATATGTTATTAAGTGAAAGTCTTTTCAAATTTTTAATCAGCTGTTCTTTGTAAACATATATAATGCGACAAAAAATATATTTATATATAATTTAATTACTACACTTATAGTTTTAAAGCATAGAGTAAGCTTAAGAGAAACGACAAATTTTTGTTTAAACTGTTTCTGCAATCACTGTTAAACATAGACTTTACTATCCAGATAATACAATTCAAATTTGACGTAAAAATTCACCTTTAACTGCAATATTTATTTAATATAAACCATGCTCATGCTTGATCAGAAGAGCAATGCAGATATCATAATTACTATCTTACGTTGGCTACAAATATAAAGAATGTTATAAAATCAACCTTAGTTGTTTTTTTTTGAAAGAAGTATAAGGAATGTGGTACATACCTTCATAGTGCGCCCAAGAAGCTCACGAAGGAACGACTATCAATTATCTCAGCAATGTTTAGAATGTGATAGAAAATGAATAAGTGAATATAGTGTACTGTTTTCAACGGGAAATTGCGTGCGAAGCCGCGGGAAACTTATTGAAATGCGCAGCGAAGCGCGCCGGGTCCGCTAGTATGTTAGAAAATACTACTTTTATAATATTCTGTAATATACTACAATGCATTTAACAGGTTGCCGAAAGCCACGTGTTCATTTTAAGGAACTTTTATGCCAGGGCTGCCAGGATACCCGCCCACTATCTAGTATTTTGTAATCAAACAGTTCGTTGACAAAAATATATCCTACAGTTTGGCTTCATTCGTTTTGATTTTGAATGGAATATCGAAGCTTTAAACAAAAACGAGTCTGTACAACTTATCAACATTATTACACTTATCAACATTGATTGCCAGAACATGCAGTATAGAATTGAATCACAGTATAGCTTTTAAATCCATAGAGTGGGTGAGGTTCCTTATAGCTTTAAACACAGCTTGACTATGAAATAAAAATTGTTCAAATATGTTACTAGAAATAGTTTTGAAAGGTGATTATGATAATATAGATAGCTTACCTTAAAATTGGTTTATGCCCCAGACCGGTTACGTTGTTGAAACATCATCGTCAGTCAGGTAGCAGAAAGATCTAGAACATATAAATTTATTTCTCTTAAGATTCTTTAACGATTCAATATAGAGATTTAATAAAGCGTACACATAAAAGAACATACATACATAATCTGTTTACACATTGTCTAGTAAAGGTTAAGTTAATTTTTCATATTATCAATCCAAAGGCAAATAAATATGAGTTATAAATATTTCTATTGTGTTTTAAGTATATTTTATATATTTATGGTAATTTAATTTTTTTACTCTCGCTAGGAGAGAACTATGTAATTTCTACTAGTGACACCCGTGTAAACATATAACTTGATAATATTAACAGTTACACTATACTTGTTCATCGCACAAGCACTGATTGCGAAAGTATTCAAAATCTACAATGCTATTCATCTATTTTATACTCTTGTTTTATTTCTTCACGCAATACTATTGTATGAAGTGGGCCTATATCATGTGGTTCAAACTGCAAGTCAAGCCTGAAGAATTTTAATTTAATATAATATTTCACTTTTGCCCATGTATGCAAAGATATTTTAATTTCCATAACGATAATACTATTGGAGCTTTGTAGTTGTCTCCTTATTACAAGGCATGAACGTTTTACAGTTAGTGATATGTTTCCCTCATATCTTCACAAATTCGAAAGGGTATTTAGAAGGCAAAAGAAAGCCATCCGAATCAATTAAAAATTGAATTTCATATATTCTTGTAAGGACGCCTTCAGGGAGCTTAGATCGCTGACTTTGCCCTGCCTGTTTATCCTTGAGGTGGCCCTGTACTTCCGATTCAAGTGTAACTTGGTCCAAGGCAGGAACGTTCACCAATACAGTACTAGAGGCTAGGACGAGTTCCGCGTACAGCAACACAGAACGCAACATTTGAACGTTTGACGCCCGAGGCTGGTGTCAAGCTGATCAATAGACTCCTTCAGGAAATAAAACAATTGAATGACCCTAAATAATTCAAAGCTCGACTAATATCAATTCGGCTGGGATGCAATTAAATACAAATATGATCAGTCATCTGGTTTTGATATAAAATGTATAAAGTACAGGTATGTATAAGTATATATTTTAGTGAATGAAATAAAGTGTGTATGCGTGAGAGTGAATGGCAGTTATTTATAAAATTTTTATGCGATGACTTTTATATAGAAAAAACACAAAATACTACTGTTTGTGTGCAGCTGTGAAAATTGTTACCACAACAAAGATTTATTATTATTACTAGCTGTTTCCCGCGGCTTAGCACGCTTTTCGTAAGCTTTGCCCGTGTATGAGCACTTATGGTTTAAGTGAAATATATTTCCAACGCCGATTTAGTGTTTGCGCTGTTGGCACGATCAAAAAAATCTGTGTATGTTTATAGCCATCGTAAATGTGCATATATTTTATTATAAAGTGGCTTAACACTTAAGCTAAGTTCAGCCAGAAATTTATCTTAAAGAAAAATATACATCATAACTTAGCGCCTTCAAATAGTGTTTGGCTTTGTAATATACGTAACTGTCTCGTAATTGCAGTAATTAATGTGCAGGCGCATTGATAACTGTTATATATTGCAGCGCCGCCTGGTGTTGAGTTAAATCGAGCATAATAGCAAATATACCTCTCCGTGGAAACATATACAGCATATATATATATATATACATATACTGTATACATTATATATACAGAAATCTTCATAATGATCGGTCAAATAGTTTAAGATTCTATAAAGGACATACAAACAAACATTCATATATTATTACATGGCATGTAACATTCACAGGAAGTATTACGTTTCTTTAAATATTCATATAAATACTATTCACGTCATATTTGTAAACTTATATGTTAACTGTCTGTAAAAGAACTATAATATGTAACCCAGAAGTATGTTAAGCGTTTTTGTAACTAATTGTCTAGAAGAAAAAGCGGCAGGAGTAAAGTCGGCGACTGTAATATGTCACCGTTATTTTGTCACTGGTGCAGATTGTCGCCGTTAATCAGCTTACCACAACAAAGTACAACAACAATAATACTCACATCTCTCCCTTGATTACACTTCTCAGTTCCTGGACACAGTAATTTGTCTGAACCACGTTTTGCGTACTTTATACATTGCAGTTCCAGAACTAGTAACACCTTCATTTGTATCGCCAGTGGAGTTAAACTGCACTGATAATACACATTGGACAAACAGTAATCTCAAGTTTGTTGAAACTTTTAATAAACATATTTTGTTACATGTGCTACCTCGTGTCGTCGCAACCGGAAGAGGGCAACTTCCAGAGAATAATAATTAACCGTGGATCCGCCACTATATTCCCCCTATCCAAAACTAACCAGCTTTGATGACGAAAGATAAACTAATAATTTATATATGGTTCCGAAAAGTTCCCTAACAATTATACTTATCCTAGACCACGTACATTCACTTCTACCCGGTCCACTCTACCCGATCGCTGCACAACGACTCCGCAACAACCTCCGCTCTCTGCTTGCTAACCTAGCAAGAATCATCCTTCCAGAACCTGTCCAGAAGAATTTCGGAAAGTAGGAGGCTCCTATTGTTTAAGCTATGACCTAGGGGTCGGCGCAGCTGGCTATCGTGTTCGCGGCTACTTAAAGGTTACGCGCGCCAATTTCAAATCTATAGAGGCACTCGCCGCACATGGATGACTCAAAATATATTAATAAATCTATACTGTTTATCCTGTCTCGTAATATATTTTGGCCAGTTCGCATTATGTTGTAACACTTTATCGGATTAATTCCGTCCGATCGATCTTGCCTTGAATTTCCAGATAGTTACAGTTATCTGGAATCAGTCACAGAGGTCAAATTCGTTTCAGATATATTTGTAGCAACACACGCACTGCTATACACAGGGGTCACAGCCGTTCAGCTCACCCTGCGCCTTATCGTGTGTGCTAAGGTAGTCCAGAAGTTGAAAAAAAAACAAAAAAGATTAACTAAACATTTTATCACAAGAAATATGTAATATTGAACTGTTTTCAAGATATTAAGTACACATAACTCCCATATAGTAAATTAGTAATACTTCAGTTGTCACAAAATCTACCTACATCTTTCGACTCAGCATGGACTGTTACAATTTAAAACGAGGCTGTAACCCAAGATTTCACAATCAATAATCTATTAAGACATGTTCTGCACACAAGTAGTCACATAATATGATTCACTTTTGTATGAAAAGTCATGCAACGGAATAATAGCCATTAGTTAAGAGCTAGGTTTATCAGATAGTTTATTTGAGGAAGACTTAGATTGTAAATACAAATTCTGATCGTACATTGGTACATAACATTTTAAAAATAACAAGTTATTACTAGGTTTATTACATTTTATTATGTCTTAATTTATGGTTGTACCATTCAATTAAACGTCTTCAAAAATGTATCCGTAGTTCTAAATGGTTATAGCTCACAATTTAAGTTGCATGACCTGTAAAACATTCAGTGTGTAGCATTTGCCTAAATTACTATTTATGTTTAAGTCGAGTATTTAAAATGGGAACTTTAAAAAAAACCCCTGTATGTTATACTGAAATTGTACATTAAATTTAAATTTCGTATTTTTAGATTAACAGATTAACGTAATTACATTTTAAGTATGTGGTAACATACTTTCCTTTAATCGTAGTTTCAATTTACACCCATATAAACACACCATGTATACTAAAAACTACTTGTATTAGAATGATTAATACATTACATTTTGTTTCAAATATTGATCTACTCAGACATGCTATAAGACATGCTGGGATAATGAAAGGAATTACTTTCAATCCAAAGAAGGAAAGTTTCTTTCCATTCCCTTGAAATATGGTCTTTCCATTGAAGTCAGTTTGAATGCCGAAAATGTACCGTTGAATTGATACACGGAGCAGATGTCACACATGGGATGTATTGGAGAACGACAATAGATTATAAAGTGGCAGACGATATGTGGTGGCAGTCTGAGCGCTACTACCCTGCCTGCAAACATTCGTCACACTACAAAACTCCTCCAGAAATGATTTTAGTCGGAATAAAAAGTATGCTGTTCTTTCATAATTAGTGTAATTGCAGTCATCACAGACAAATTTACTGTCAAATTGTTTATTTAGAGGTAAATACAGATTTTTAAACACAACTTAGTTACGAATGTTAAGTTCAGCTATATTATCTTAGTTTTTTTTTTCTACGCGTTTTAGTCAAACTCTACTATGGCACCAGAATACCTTATACAAAAAAAACTGCAATGGTCATAGATAAAGCCTTTTCGACCTGGATAGGGTTATCAGATCTGTATATGTGTATATTTTTGATCGGGATATCTACGCAAAAAGAACTTTTAAAATGACATAAAGCAATATTATTCATTACATCATGGATGTGTTAGCTGAAAAGCTAAGTCCTTTGACTTTAGTATTCCTCCACGCTGGCCTTAAACATTATAATGTTTGCTGAAATCGTTTATCATTAAATATGGGAGAGAAAATTTCCGGATTTCACAGTATACCCGTAAATAAAAATTGTTTCACTCCCCGATTTGAAGACTCCAAAACTGTTCTTTAAACTTACATCTAAAACTGATCAGATGATTAAAAGATTTTCCGGTGGTTATCGCCTATCTCAGGAGTTTTTATACTGCCATTTAGAAAGAATATGCCCACAATGTCCTGTGTGTGTCAGTAGGAAATTGCGAGCGAAGCTGACGGTTACTGCCACTGACATTATGAATTAATAAGAATTTATTTATGCTTATTTTGAGTATTTGTATTAGCTAAGCGTTAGCGAAGACTGGGAACTGCGTATAAAGCTACATTTCTATATGGGGAACACTTATTTCAATAATTGTAGTTGTCACCTAATGTGATTTGGCTGATCGTTAGCGAATATTTCTACAATGCCTTATAGGTATAACCATGATGTAAATAACAAAATAGCAGAATAAATATATTTTAAAACAAACTTAGTAAATTCATAATATATTTTAATATGTAGTATATTAATACTTGTAGCCTAATTATCCCAAAACATTAGGTTATGGCGACTTGGAGCGGAAAGTATTATTATTTAAATCCTGATATGAAACGCAAATTAATTTATAAAAATATGAATATATCATGTAGAAGGATTTATTACAAATATTTCATCTGTAAATAAGAAACTTTGAATAAAGACAGTTTTTACATAGACAAGAATAATATTTATGATGTTTCATGTCCAACTATAAAATTTGGCTGAGCGTCTTTGAAGTTATTACTCTTTAGACTGACACAATTTATCTTGCATTAGCCAGAGGAAGTAACCATTTCTTTCCTGAATAATCTGCCATTCTATGTGTCAATAATAAAAGGAGCTGGAGACATTTTCATATAAACTCAATAAAGCCAATGCGGCACGTGGTGACATACATATATCTTGTACTGTAAGAAATATAAGAAATATGTTTCACTTTGTTTACGTTCCCAAATACTTGAGCTAGGTTTTTAAAAAGCCTGATTAGTGCTTGGAAGCATTTAATGTTTTTACTATCAAAGTTTGTCTACCATTTATTCGCTTTAAAAAGGGTGAAATAATAATTAAGAGTAACTATAGTAAACTCTTTAGTAATTTTATTTTTAGACGGTAAGTCTCTTTGGAATATATAGATTTAATTTTTGTTTTGTTTTCAAATTCGAAACTTTTCATTTTAATACTAAAACGTCAAGTCTATAAATACAAAAGAGAATACAGTCATTTTCAAATTTTTAATGTATATGTATTTTTACGGAGAAGGTTTATATGCTATGCTCATTGACGTATAACTCACCACCAGACGGCGCTGGTGAAAGATAAAAGTGTTAAAAGCGCCTGCATATTATAATTGCAATTACGAGACAGTTGTTAAATTGCCGAAAAATATTTGAAGACGCTAAGATATAATGTATATATCTTTAAGATGAATTTCTGGTTGAACTTAAATTGCCAAACAATATTTTAACGCGCTAAGTTATAATGTATATAATCTTTAAGATAAATTTTTGGTTGAGCTTAAATCTTGAGAGTTACACCACTTTATATTAAAGTTACAATAGCTATAAACATACACTTTTGACATATTTTCTTGATCGTGGCATGAAGGCAAATTCTACAGCAATGTTAGAAATATAATTTGTTTGAATACAATAATTACTACACGTACTTATAAATAATTCTTATACCTGATGTCCATACTATGGTAAATAATTAGCTTTTGAATACTTGAAAGCTCATGAAAAGCGAAACCCTTGAAAATGTATAAACATGGTAAAGGTTTGATCCTGTCAGCGTAAAGCTCGGTCTCACCACATCTCATACTGAATAGAGTTATTTACATGTAAATGTGACCGTAAACACTTTACGTTTACAGGTCCTGGCTCCCGGGTAGAGAAGTAATTTGTAAGCGAGTTGTAGTTTAACTCTTAAGATTACTTTGATTTAAACATATGTAACTAGATAAATGACATTTCTCTTTTGTTTCAAATACAATACTAACTTGTATCATAATTTAAGAAAAACACTTTCCATTGAATTATTATTATTGAAATTAATACAAAGTATATTCTAACTATATCTAACTCATCAATATTTAATATCAACTACTAAAATTGTGTCGGTGTCATGTTGAATGATGAAAAAATATTCTGGATCAAAGTTTTAATTTTTTGCCTATTAAGAGTAATCTGTTTAGTAAAAACTCAAATAAATCAGCTTTTCTTTAAATTATTGTTGTTTATAGCCTCTAAACTATGCTTTTTAATAAGAAAATATTAATATAACTATAAAGTTAAAGAGCGTTAAATATTTCCCCTTTACACAAGTTAAATATAATTATGCTTTGATAATTACACGTACAGTACTTAAAATACAAGGTAGACTTTTGAAATATTCTCAAAATGCAGGAAAGTACATAATTCTGATGAACATTTTTATTTGTCAGAGTTTCCATAAGAACGGTAAGAGGTTCGTTGAAATTTCAATGCAATTTTATAATGAGAAGATATTTTTTCCTACGCTTCCTTCTTTTTGTGACTCATAAACGGGAGATAAATCCCCATTATTCTCGCATGAGTCGCATCTGGTTTTTGAACGCGATACGCTCGAGTGATATCGCTAGAATTTATAAATTCTAAGTTTGTATTAAATTGTAAAGAAATTCTAAAATTGTTCATTAAATCAAACTTCGATCTAAAATGAATCAAACAATTATGATATATTACAGTGATTATGACTTATCTGAGGATTGCCTGAAATGCAGTTTTAATTTTTTTTTAAAGCTTTTATTTTCGCGTTTCTCAAAACTAAATTGCTTGCGACGCCACGGGTAACTGCTAGTAGTAACTAAACTTAACTATAAGTATCAATAATAACATAGTAAACTAAACGTCGATAATTCGTCATACTTAACAAAACATGAATACGCCTTGGTGAATATTATGTTAGGTACTTTACCATCATAAAGTCTCATAACACATGTAAATCCCCCATATGAGGATGTACCACCTTACTACCAAATAACAGAAACACGATGTTAACTACGTACTAGGGGTTCAAATGCTACGTAAATCCACATCACATTCACACACGGCTATAGCTGCTGTGTTGTATCAATGCATGCATCATTACACCTGCAGGTGCTCACATTTAATCACCTGTCGGTACCATACATGTATGACTACCCCTCTCACTGAACTGCTTTGTAATTACAAACATCATTAGACTTTGAATGAACAAAACTTAACAATGTATAAAATCTATAGTAAGCATTTCAACCATTCTATTCATTTTATTAACGATACAATATATTGAAAAGAAATTTGATGAATATTTCTAGGTCTGTGTGGTGCAGTTGTAAGAGTTATACAGACTGAAATATCATTGATGTCAGGTTTATAAAGATGGTACAATCTTCTTGATGTTGGTAGATGACAAAGGTACAGACATACCAATGAATATGAGCTTCCATAATGAGCCGTGAACTTACCAAGGTCTGAAGTCTTATACAAGCTGGTCTAATCATACCAGGAGCATCCAGAGATTTGAAAAAGGCCGAGAGCACGGAGATTTGAGAAACAGAGAACTCGATAGATCTGGAGATATATTCTCAGAGCCGAGAACACTCGTAGAAGGTGCTTCTAGAATCTTTTATAAGCTAGTTTACGTCATGTCAGAATTATAAAGAGCTTGAAAGCCACATGTGGCCGAGAGCTAAGATATCTGAGAGGCTATAAGTAAGCTTTCTCTCCCATTTTTCAGGTCAGGAACTTTCCTTTCTCAGTAAACTCTCTCTGAAATGTATTTTCAATAGATAGTACAATTCTTTACTCATCTGTCAGTGACAGAAAAGTCCTAGGGACCAAAAGGTTTAAGAACGAGGAGCGCATCTTATTTCGGAGTCCGTCTCCAGTGCCTGGAGCATGTCGAGGCTTGGAACGACCATTTACCATCAGAAACATACAATAATAGATACAAAAGATTTCTACTACATATGTGGAATAATAGATAACCCCAGTTAACAGTAATTAGTGTAGACACGACACTCAAGATTTATTCCATCCTGTGGCTGCGATGTTAAAAACTGCAAAGCCTATGTATGGAGACTTCCAGCCCCTGGAAACCCCAGGCCTCTGGAAGTATTCGGCATCCTACGATTCCTACCCTCTGGAAGTCTTCTGAATAACCGTCTTTTGATAACTGGGCGATTGATTTTACTTTGTGAATTCTTGTAATTATGTACGTCGAATATTCCTTGTATTTTATACAAAGACGCTTTGAGGAGACATATTGTTAAAGGCGAAGACAAAAATATATAGTTTTGCAAGGCAAAGCTCCCGAAGGTGAGCTCGTAAAAGTTAACTTTAAGTTTGGTGCTACAACTAAAATATTTATGATAAGCTAATCTAAACCTACTTATATCACGTAATAAATAGTGTTAGATAGGAATAGAGTGGCCACCGGATAATACCAAAGTACCTTTCATTTTTAAAACTTGTCCTCTAACCATACAAAAAACCCTCTCTACAAAACAATAGCCAATCCGCAATGGTACTTGTTAAAAAGTCATAGCTAGTTAGGGTCCAACTATAGCAGTACATGTTTGTTTATATATTCATCAAAATAAAGTTTAGAGTGTTAAAATGTGTTCTTATGTGGTGTTTTGGTTTGTTTTAACTTTGCAACTAAGTCCATTTTATTTCCGCCTTTAATTTTAGTTTTCTTTCTCCTAGCTGTAAGCTGCACAAAAAAAAAACATTTACTACTTTCTTTAAATAAAACAATTCTTTATCTATTGTTTACACATGTGTATTCGTAATGATAATGATTCTAATTATTATAGTTCATTCATAAATAGGTTAGTTTCTGAATGTGTACTTTTTTAAATAGTAATGAAACAAATAACATGATAATATTTTATCACCATTAATATTAATTTTATAAAAATAAAAACACATTATATCATACAATACCACGTTATAGTATAGATGCATCGTCGTTAAAATAATTGGGATAGTACTCGTACATAGAAAACTACAAACGTAGCACGGTACAGTAGCTCTTCACTGTACGTATGTGTGACATGTATCGCCCATTTGACATTTGGAGGACTCTCCAGCTTCATTTGGCAGAGCTCTGTCCTTTCAATTTATCATTCACCACTCCTGGCCATTGAGACCGAGAGAAAAGCGGGGAAATCTACGGCACTCGAGTATACTGCACACAGGTTTTTCAATTTTCCATTTCCTATCCCCCTGATAGGTCTTTTTGTTGCTGAGAACTGCCAATATTACAAATACTTGTATCCACATAGTGTGGAGGAAAAACACATTCTGTAAATATATATTTATTTATAAACTATTAGCAGTTACCAGCGGTTTCGCAAATAACTGGGATTTGAACGTGTAGGGCCACTTGTGGGTCAAGTGAATTATATACCTAACGCGAATGATGAGTTTGCCTTGTTACCAAAACCAACAACATATGTCAAAAAGTGTATATTTATAGCGATTTTAATTTACTACGGTCTTAGTATTCTCCGTAGTATAGGTTATCTTGCTTTATTTTCCCGGATATATATATATACATACACAAGTTTTAGAGCCCAACTTATACTAAAAGACTACTAAGATAGGTTTTGTAACAGTCTTTAAATTTATAGTTAATATTATATAGTAATTTTGTGCTTGATATCTGCATTACAGTACTGGCTAAAAAATGCATTACCTACATATTCTCTTATTCTTGGTCAGCACTAGTTGCAAAAGGGTTTAAATAAGACGTATTACTCTCAAGATTAAAAAATTTAAAATGTCATAAAATGTATCTTTCTATGTATACAACTGTTTCTAATCTAGAAAATATAAATTTCACAAATGTAATATTATGTAAAGAACGGCACAAGTACTTAATTTGTTTAACTTAAATTCAAATTAACATTGTTAAGGTTTCCACTCTTAAATAAATATTAAAGTTTTCTAAAGTTTGTTTAACTATCCTTTAGATCTCAAATAAAATAGTATTAAATCTGATAATCAACAACTATGAAGCACACTTTCTCGTAGGCTACCTACCTTATAAATGAGATAGTACAGATGAGGAGCGTTATCTCGATCTGAAACTATACATTCCAAGGTATAATGTAACAAAGAGTAAATACCTTTCCGAGATAACAAAAGACCATAGACTTTTCCCATGAACACCTGCATTCTTATCAGCAGGGTACACAATTAAACCGATATACTAATTTACATTTATTAGACACAAGGCTTCTAATGCAATTTTGTTTAAAAAAAAAAACTTGGACACTGGAGCATATTCTTCATACATGGTATTTAAATCAACCCTGAGATTATCCGCTGAGACAACACTGAAATATATTTCAACCTCTTGATCCATTTTGGGTTTAAGGATGGGGCCTAAAATTGGAAAGTGAAACTTTACTATGTACCTCTGAAATTTCTCTAGATATTTTCTCTAGAACTTTATCTAGATATATTTCATTCAATACATTTTACAATATTATATTGAATAGCTCCAACGATTTCAGGAACAATGTAACTACTTTAGGCCAGCTTGGATAAACCCTGTCTTTAAGGGAAACTGAAGACAAAGTCCTAAGATTTACACTGATAAAATTCATGATATAATACATTATGGAATTTTACTGCACTTGATTATAACCCCAATAAAAAAAGCCCAGACAAAGAAAAGCTTCTGTACGTTACTTGACATTCGTAAAGTGTAACAGGCACTGGCAGTTGATTGGCAACTAAAATTTACTACCACCTTATTAAATTTGTACAGCCCATTATACTTATTATTGTTGACTTTTATAAAAAATATTGTATGCTTACCAAGCAAAGTCCATAAATATAATATATATATTGGAATATTAAGTTTTTAAAACCAGTGCGGCGTAGCCGGCAGGGATTTTATAAATAGCAATAGACCTATGTTAACCAAAGACCCTGAGAATGTCTACTTAAGATTTCAGTACAATCGGTATAGTAGTTTTACGTGATTTAGTACCACACACAGATTGGCACGATTATATTTTCAAATGATTAAATATACATTGCTCCATACTATTCTATACAATATTTAAACAGTTATTGGGGATATCCAATCACGTGAACTAATAATTTTAATTACTGAATTGAAGTTTAGATGCTAAATATAAATATTATCAAATAAACAAACAATAAGGAACAGTCAAATTTATTAGGCCCCCATACATTTATAAAAAATATAGTACTTTTGATTAATGACTGCTTTCAGTTATATATCCTTTTAAGGCATAGAACCGGAACTAATCTTTACAAATACCTTGAAATGTTAAATACTCAAGTGTTACTTAGATGACACCCTTATTTAAGAAGAGATGAGTCTGAAAAGTCTACAAAAGTTAATTTTACCTTCTTGACACCTAGAGTTTTTAATTAAAGTAATAATCATTGCTTTGCCAGTGAAACACTGGAAGGAGTTTCATTTCACCTCGTAGATTAAACGCTTCTGGGACGTGATTTAATGAACGAATAAGTTAAGATGAAACAAAACTGTGCAATAATATGGCGCACTCGATTTTTTTTATTTAACTAATGCTTTTTGAATAGAATGCATATTGAAGAGAGCTTATTAGCATTTAATTGTATCAATACATAATATAAATAAGTCGCTTTTTGTCTTGATCTGTTTTTGCATCGATATTTTTCAACAAACTACTTATAACGGATTTTGATACGGATTCCACTGTTAGCCTCTTTTAGGCAGGTACATGATACTATAATATTTGTATGAAAATATAATAAATATATAAAATATTATTTTTGAGCACTTTCATTGTTAATACTGATTAAGGCTTACGACTCTGAGGATCTAACAAAATAATGTATTACGGAGTTTTAAATTTCAAAAAGGCCTACAAAAATTCCGCGGTGATATATAACTATCTCTAAAGAATAACACACATTTTTCTCTTTTAAATTTTAGAATTTTTATTAGTATTTCCGAAGCTATTTTCTTGATCGGAGTAAAAACATAAACTCAACTGTGAAACTATAAATAGATTAGACTCTTTTGGAGCGCAATAACTTTTCGGTTGTATGAAAGTTTACAATTTTGTTTCTTTATCGGAACAAAAAAAATAAACGATCATTATGACAGTTGAAAAATCTTAGAAATAAAGTAAATGAAGAAATTGCAGAAGCCAAAAATGGACGCTTTTTAATCGACGGTGGGTTTTGTTTGTATGTATTTTCTTGATCGAAGCACAATTCAAACTCAACTATAACACTTGAAATGCGTTAGATAGAAAATGCATCTAAACGGACGGAAATTCATAGAAAATTAATGTATAAAGACGGTAGTTCATTGAACAAAGCCTAAAATAGAACCAGTTAAAATTATACTTACTTTTTCAATCTCTTAACCATGAATACTGAAGTAAGAGGAACCTGATTTGTCTACTTATATTGAAACAATTGTAGGGCTACATCATATTACATCATGAATGAATCGTGGCGCTTTTCAAACGTGTAGGGTGATCCGATATATCGGACCGTGACGCTAAAAGGGTTAATACAGATGTAGATGAAGTAGGGGTGGAACTCCTCATCAGAATAAAACCCTCCAGGTGACATCTTCAACACTTATCGAGTGTACAGAGACGCATAAATTGGTTTTCGCATCATCACCTGACGGGAGAGGCTGAGCGTTTAGCGGGAGCCAGTTATATAAACTTCAGTTCCCTTAACTAAATACTCATTACCTTCCCATCTCTTGCTCTCCTATATTTATTTTCTTATACCCATGTTAGAGCGTTGCCTACCTCTACTCAAAGAAAGCTAAAAAACGTTCAATTTCATAACGTATACTTTCGTTTATAACGTATTTCCTCTTTTTTGTAAACAACCCGCAACTCTACAACACACACACTCTTTGTTACACACTCTTGGTTATTTTAAAATCAAAACAGTTTTCCAAATTGTTTGATAGCTTACATCCAAACGATAATTGCAAAATATAGCCCTTCCTAATCAAGTGGATAAGTATGATGAAACACTCGTTTTAAATCGGTTCATTCTTAGCTCCGCGAGGTTACATGTAAAACTGCTATATAATTATACTCATTATATTTAGAAATTGATTTATTCTACGATTTTCTTATTCCATCATGTACCCATAAACCAATGTTAAAATTTTTCCTATGGTTCAGCTGAATTTCATGGACAAATTTGCACCATCATCAAACTCGTGGAAATTAGCTTTGTGCGGACAGACAGACAGACAGACACAAATTAAATCTTTCCGGCCATCGAGTCATAATTCTTAGCCTATAACTGTGCGTTGATATACACAATACTTTATAGGAAATAATAATGTTTTTCTACTTATATTACATAATCAGCAACTCAACTTGACAATTTAACAATTCAGCTATACATAAATATTAGCGAGATAAAATCAGTAAAGTGAGAGCTTAAGATGCCAGAAAAAGACCAATCATACATGGACACAACATTCACCTCTAAAGGTCTGTAAATGATGGGGGGATTGTTTGTGTTAGAAAAACCTCTCTGCTCCATGTCTACAAAGAGACAGCTGACCGCACAACTTGACATAACTTTGATGTGTTGACGGTTCCACTGAAATTCCTCACGGATATAAAAGTGTCTGCCTTGTTTGGTGTTTTGATGCATCCCACCAGGAGCTGTAAACATGCACTAATTATCGTGAAATAACAATGTTACACACAAAATTCAACTACTCTATAACTGTACCCTTAAAGTTGTACTTCATCTCAAGTTTAATATCTCAGAGTCTGACAGAATATTGTATCTCGAATAGCATAAACCAAAATAAGTAGAGAGATAACACTTAGCCAAAACTTATAAATGGAGAGAGAGAGAGAGAGATGTAGGGGGGAGAGAGAGAAAAAAAGAGAAAGAGAGAGAGAGAGGGAGACAATTTGACAATTTTAATTTTATTTATTTCCCCTGCCCTGATTTAGACCAATGGTCCACTCTTCCACCAGGACAGGCTCTGTAAGAGAGAGAGAGAGAGAGAGAGGAGAGAGAGAGAGGGGGGGGGGTGAGATAGAGAGAGTGTGTGTGGGGAAGTTAAGGAGGGAAAGAGAAAGAGGGATGGAGGAAGGGAGAGTGAGATAGATCGAGAGTTAGAGGGAGGTGAAGAGAGGGAGAGAAGGGGTGTGAGAGAGTGGGGGTAAATTAAGGAGGGAAAGAGAAAGAGGGACGGAGGAAGGAAGAGTGAGATAGATCGAGAGTTAGAAGGAGTGGGAGGGGGTGAGAGTTAGAGGGAGGGGTTTGAAAAGGGGTGAGGGGGAGAGAGAGGGAGGGAGGGAGAGAGAGAATTGTATATGTAGTACACTTATATATATATATTTAATATTAATCCATACACCTTTCGTGTTTGTTACTCCCATGCAGAAAATTTAATCGAACTAACCGATGCATTTTTGTTCTTCCTTATTACTATTTCGTTTTTGGTTAATTATTTGAGTTATATTTGAACTATATATATAAACCCTTGTGCTTCACAGTTATGGCTAGAGTGTACGATATATTTATCAGTCGTTATTACATCTCAGACAAAGTATGGAATATTCCGACATCGTGGCTTTAGTAATAGCTAACCATTAATTTAATATCGATGTACATTTTAATCATTATATACGATTATCAGTTACGAGTATCGATATAAGACTGAAATTTATCGTCGTTCCAATAAAACCTAATTCGAATGAGTACTCTGTGATCAAAATCCAGATCAAATGAGAAGTTTTAAATGAGTAGTCACTGAACTTGTTACTAAACGTAAAATGTACAACGAACATAAATTATTCTAAGGTATTAGAACTACTTAAGTTACACAAGATTGATGTTTCACTTTTCTGTATCTTAGCGATAATAATAATTGATAATTGAGAGCCAATCAAATATGGTTTATATTTTCGAAGAAAGAGGTGTTAGATGAATAAATAAATCCTCTAAATAAATCTTGGACCATATACTTAGTTTTTTATACCAATAGGGCACCTTATTAAGATAAATTTAGAGATACATTTCCTTCATTAAAATTATTACCTCAAAAAAAGGAAAGAATTATTTGTTTGAATTGTTCTAACGTCATCCTGTATATGGTATAATTTGTGCTTTTTGTTCAATGAGATGAATGAGAAATTTGTTGAGGGTTAGAATAAAAGAGTGTATTAATGATTTCATTAATTATTAATGACGATAAAAATATTTTAAGTGGAAAAGACACTCAGTAGAATCCCATGAAATTGGTATACATTACAATAGCAATTTTTCCTATGTAGAAATGAAGCTCCATGCAAAATTGATAGGTCTTCAAGTCTATGCGTAATTTTTTTCAGGCTATCATGTGTCAGGCTGACAGAATTGATTTTTTCCTATTCGCCGAGTGATAAACTTTGCTAACGCTAAGCCAACAAACATACTGTATTTGACTTTGTTCATTAATTGAAAATGCGAATAAAGCCAATATAAAGCCAGTATTTTTACCGACGTAACTCAGCGTGATACAATGTAATTGAACTGTACTGTATTGCATTAGAACCGCTACATGAATATTCTATTAAGGTTCTTTTCATTATTCATCACATTCCATTGTTACTACTATGGCAGTTTAAAGCTTAATAACTGTTTTACTTACATAAGGTGATTTTTAAACATTATTTTGTAATTTAAATTAATTGATTTGTGTTATTAGACTAACGAATAAATTATTCTAAAATATCTATTGGAGCTGGAGGTGCCGAATCATTAGTAAACAGTAATAAGTCAATTTTAACAATTGAGGAAGATTTGCATTCAGTTTATGTTAACGTTTTAAAATATATCTCATATTGAAATTGCTAAAACAGTACAGACAAGTCCTGAATCACGTGCCGCGTAACAATCTTCACCTTGGTCGTATGAAAAAGTCTATTTGCTCCTGATTGCATAACACATTTTATTCTGATATTCAGGCTACGTGTGTTTCAATTTCACACCTTAAAACTTAACATACATTTTTGTCAGCCTGTATAAAAGTGTATTTATCCTGCAATTTTCTCGTTACCATTAAATTATTCATAAGATTTATGTAAAAATGTTTGCTGACGCTTACCAAAATCACGTCATAATCACATGAAGTAAGTTGTACCATCGTCAAACTCCATCTCATCTACAGATACATGTAGGTTTATGCTAAATGTTGGGTCTATAGGTCTGTTTGTTCTCGAGACATCTTGCGTATAGACAGATGGATCTTCTCAAGTTATAGGCTTCGCCATTGCTTAATAAATCAAGTTAATTTTTGGCTTTTTAAAGTTTCTTACTATCAAATCTCTTAACAAAATCCTGCCCTTTATGATGATAATTCAAAGTATAATTTAGAACACGGGGGTACTTAATTTTGTTGCCGACACTGAAGTACCCCAATGCCACCTGGCTTTTACATATTATTTGTACAACATCTATCCAGAATGTACAGCTGAACATTACTAATGAATTGCACTAAGGATTACCAGAATGGCAGATTTCGTTCTGCAATAAGCAATTGATTCCGCTGTAAAATATAATGAAGTGAGCAAAATTCCCTCGAACATCAAAATATTTTACCTACGTGTTTTTACGATTCATCAATGTGCTGTTTTAAACGTTAATTATTTTACGACATGATAAACTGGCAGGATTTATTGATCTGTATATAAGTTTTGATATTGTGAGCACAGAGTCGGCAAACTTGATCTGGTGTACCGCGTCTGCCAATATTTGATAAAGCGCGTAATCTCTGAACCGCAACTGTTGATATTGGATAGTGGATCCTCTCACAGTATTCTGGAGCTGTCAATATTGGCATCTGTTGACACGTAACCGTATCATTCAAATAAGCAAGATCATGTTTTAAAGATACTAAAGAAATATATTAACACATTTTAATTGTAGGACCATTACTTGATAAAGAATAAACTGTTATAACTATTATAGCGACCACAATAAACCTGGCATTATCTGTCTTTATAACCATGCTTTCTGAGCAACTGTTGAATTGTAATTGTAGGACCATGACTTAATAGCGAATAGACTGTTATAACTATTATAGCGACCACAATAAACCTGGCATTATCTGTCTTTATAACCATGCTTTCTGAGCAACTGTTGAATTGTAATTGTAGGACCATGACTTAATAGCGAATAGACTGTTATAACTATTATAGCGACCACAATAAACCTGGCATTATCTGTCTTTATAACCATGCTCCGAGCAACTGTTGAATTGTAATTGTAGGACCATGACTTAATAGCGAATAGACTGTTATAACTATTATAGCGACCACAATAAAACCTGGCATTATCTGTCTTTATAACCATGCTTTCTGAGCAACTGTTGAATTGTAATTGTAGGACCATGACTTAATAGCGAATAGACTGTTATAACTATTATAGCGACCACAATAAACCTGGCATTATCTGTCTTTATAACCATGCTTTCTGAGCAACTGTTGAATTGTAATTGTAGGACCATGACTTAATAGCGAATATACTGTTATAACTATTATAGCGACCACAATAAACCTGGCATTATCTGTCTTTATAACCATGCTCCGAGCAACTGTTGAATTGTAATTGTAGGACCATGACTTAATAGCGAATAGACTGTTATAACTATTATAGCGACCACAATAAACCTGGCATTATCTGTCTTTATAACCATGCTCCGAGCAACTGTTGAATTGTAATTAATTGTAGGACCATGACTTAATAGCGAATAGACTGTTATAACTATTATAGCGACCACAATAAACCTGGCATTATCTGTCTTTATAACCATGCTCCGAGCAACTGTTGAATTGTAATTGTAGGACCATGACTTAATAGCGAATAGACTGTTATAACTATTATAGCGACCACAATAAACCTGGCATTATCTGTCTTTATAACCATGCTCCGAGCAACTGTTGAATTGTAATTGTAGGACCATGACTTAATAGCGAATAGACTGTTATAACTATTATAGCGACCACAATAAACCTGGCATTATCTGTCTTTATAACCATGCTCCGAGCAACTGTTGAATTGTAATTGTAGGACCATGACTTAATAGCGAATAGACTGTTATAACTATTATAGCGACCACAATAAACCTGGCATTATCTGTCTTTATAACCATGCTCCGAGCAACTGTTGAATTGTAATTGTAGGACCATGACTTAATAGCGAATAGACTGTTTATAACTACTATAGCGACCACAGTAAAACCTGGCATTATCTGTCTTTATAACCATGCTTTCTGAGCAACTGTAATTTTAATTGGCTTTTTAATATATACAAAGATTAATAATGTATTTGTAGTAAAATGTAATATTACTTTAGTTTAGTAAAACCGGTAGAATAAATACTTTAAAATATGATAGAGCATTTGGTAGTTTGTTACGACACAACAATTTATTTTGAATATGAACAATAAAACAAAAATAACTTAAATGAATTTGAACGTTGAAACTCTTAAAATATTAAAATATAAATGTGTAATCTTATCACCACATAAAAACCGCATAAAACTAACTGAAACCTAAATATTTGAACAACGGAGAGTAAAATATTGATTTATCAATTTCATTTGTTATTATTTTACATTGATGGCATAATAGAAAGTAATTCTCTTACTGACATTGATTTTTTCTATTAAAGTTCCAGTAATACACCTTCAAATAGCCTTTTGTCATATATAAAGCCTGAAATTATACTTTTAAGTCCTCAGACGAAATGGTATATCATTAATAATAATTAATTTGAGGGTGATTTATACTACCATTGTCATAACTGTTTCATTAATTTTTTAAATGTTGTAACTTATCAAAATAATAAACCGATTCAACGGAGCATTTAAGGCTTAACCGTAATGAAAGAGTTATCGCACAGACGGAGAGACTACCATTTGTATTTTGACCTCAAAATCAATACAGTAAAAACGTATAACATTTAATTATATGACAATGCGACACGTGTATTCTTATTATTGGCAGATATCTTGTGAAGAATTTCATTTACGGACTTGTCTATCATAAGAGTGTAACAATTTCTATTCTGTATCGTTATATATCTGTCTGGCTGCAGATCATCTCAATGCTATTTTACATGCAGCTTTAGAGAAGCCTGTTTTGAAACACTTGTGGCGTACTCCTCTTTTGTGAAATTATGTTTTTGAGATAGAAATCATAATTACATTAAGCTATGGAAAAATATTCCCAGATGAATACTTACCTCCACTAATCTGAATCTTTGCTTGCTTAAGCACCAGCATCATTGCACCTGACCTGAATATAAAGATCATCTTAATATTCCCCGAGTTCAGAGACGGTTTGAAGAAAATTCTTAATCTCAGCATGCTATTATATCTGGGAGCTCTGCAAAATTAGCTTTCCATAGATATTTCAACAGCATCTTTAAACGTACCGTACAAAAAAATTAAAAATAGGGCACTTGATTATGTAATATTTATTAGAATATATCCCTACAACTCATGCTGTCTTAAATCTACAGAGCTTGCGGTCCATCTTCAAACTCCATCCTCGATGATTTTTGAAAAAATGCTTTAATTGTTACAACAGTCGTAAAGCAGGGAAACTCTGGTATTGCTCTTTTCTTCAGATAAACTTTGATAATTAAAAGTAAAGTGGGCATTTTTGACTAATTTTCTTTGAGTCTTGACATATCCATTATTCATTAAACCATGTTTTATACATTTATAAATCCTAAATTGATAATTATTTTCATTCTTTACCTTCTCAGTTCTCTAGTTATAAATATTAACGCTGGTAATGTTTCGGCTTCCACAGTGAGATAAAAAAAGGTCCAAACGATTAACGCCGTGCCCTGTGGTACGCCACATGGAAGCGGTACTACCACTACACAGCAGATGTTGGAGTCACTTGATTTACAGTTGTTATTGTGGTAATGTTGGTAGTGCGGTTCCACCTCATTAACCATGTGTATACTCATTAATTTACTGTATTTGTACCACCACATGTAGTTGGGGGTAAAAATGTGAAAACTGTCATTATCGATGTAGTCCTTTTGTAGCTAGTAAGAGAAACAAATTCCACGTATCTAATATAACAAAAAAGTGTGAAGGTGCAACTTTTTTACTTTGCAACCTTTTATCTTTGAACGTGTTAGTTATGTTTCATATAATGGTAACGTGGTGTGAAAAAACTAGGTATATAAGGAATACAAGAATTGTCCAGCTGTAAAAGCATCCCTAAAGGACATAGGATAAACCAGCTTACAATTAATACTAAGATCATGCGTCGATGTATTTCCTAAATTCTAATGTTCTGGTTCTTGGAAAAATACCCCCTACTACCTCACGGGGATGTCCCATAAGGAGTCGGTGAAACATCTTAAACCTAAACATAGGTCGATAAGCATACCATTTTAAAGGTCTAAAGTATTAGAACATCATGCAGCAAATTAGACCTCAAAATTTTAACTCTAAACAAAATGGCGGAGCTTGAAAGTTTCTTTACTAATGCGCAAGTTCAAAAATGCCTTAAGTTTATTGTAACTATATCAGATAAAGCTACAAAACTTAATACATAATTATTGTGCACAAACACTTACTTTAAGATGTATTCAATGACTTATTCTTCTTCTATAGGAACGGTCCACGATGAGTCAGTAGAAAAATTGTAATGTAGACATAGTTTGATATGCACGTCATTTTAAAGGTTTTGTCTAACAAAGAAGTATCCCGCAAACTGCACTTCGAAAGCTTTATCCGTTACAAAATGGTGGAGATTCAAAAGATTTTAAATTTAAACTTTAAATACAGCAAAAAACTGAGGAATTTGCTTTAACTTGTGTAATTTCATATTAGAAATTCTTAGTGGTTGGTAACAATAGCAACTTAAAATCAACTACCTAGATTGTTATAGGAGGTGTTCAAATCGTTCCCCCTCGTCTTCTTGGAAATATCCAAACGATGATGAAACGCTAACAATGCGTTGTTTATTACATCTACTGGAATACACGCAGCTTCTTCAACAATACGGTGTCGTGCCAATGTTTTCATCAGGTTTGTTCTTCAGGTGCCCAATTGAGACAGTAAGAATACTTCGTCACCTGTATTACACTGTATCATTCGGTCTCTGATATCGAATATGACAAAGTCTCTGATGTCGAAACGATGTAACGAGTTCATTTTGAGCTCTATCGTCGACTTTTTTGGACCTCTGCAGATGAACATGATTCTGTGGCAGCGTCAGATTCCAGACGCTGCATTAAGAGGAAGGTGAACTGAGCTAATTCAAAGTTCACATAAAATGATTCCTCCCCGCCGTAGCTACGTTATGATGGTTTTAATTTAACATTTCATGTGATTTATAGATTAAATGGTATGTTTAATTGTTTTCTATAACACAACATTAACTAATTCTATTTACTGGTCTAATGCCTTAGTGAGGTGTCCAGTTCTTAATTAGAGGTAAGTAACTTAGTTCAGCCCCAGGCTGATGTCAAAGTCTCGAGTTTAAAATCGAATATAAAAATTTAACCAACTTTCAACACTTGGTTATTGAGTTATATAATTATTACGTAATAACCAATTCTTGCAATAGAATGTAAGAATGAAAGTCGTTGATAACTTATTATGTTGACTTAAAAGTTTACGAACTGTTTTAAACTAACTCAGAGAAAACCTTGCTAAATCCATTAAATATCAATGCAGCGGTTTTCTCAGTCCTTTGATGGGGCAAACAATCATTAAAGTTTAATTAATTCAAAGTTTACCCTCAAAGTAAAGCTGCTTTTCTCTGGGCGACAGTATTGAAAGTAATCCCACTTTTCAAATAAAAAGTGGTTAAATATTCGCTCTATATCCAAATATATATACCTTTGCGCTAAATTTCAAATGTATAAAATCTTAATTGGAACTTGTTTTAAAACTTTCTTTTAACTTCTAAATTAAATAATTGTTTCATTGCTAAAACTGTAATGCAACTTTTTAGTATTAAATCTCGTTTCATTAATTGAATTATTGAACAGTTAAAAATTAAAACTCGTCGTTATTAGGCAACATGAGTTATTATGTTAAATTGTAAAATGTCATAAGATTATACTAAGCTTGTGATTAGTGATTTATTTCTTTTTCGATTTGTAGTTTTAGTCATGGTTAACCCATAAAACCAATTTAAAACTGTTTACTACCGCTCAGCCAAATCACATGGAGTTTCATGATTGTGTCTCTAGGTCAGTTTGTTGTATAGATATCATTTGAACATCTGGACAGAAATGACTTTTCCCAACCCCTCGAGTGATAAGCTTCGCTAACGCTCAGCAAATACTGAAATAATTTCAAAATTAAAGATAGCATTTTGTTGTAAAACTGACGGGCATACCCAAATAAAGACATATATTTCATATATTTGTAAGTACTTAAGTTTAGGTACCATATTCCCTTTGTGATATAATCACTGATTCTTTTACTCCTATGGTCGCCCATTCTTACGCACCACAACATTTACAACATGCATGAGGGTGCGCCATCAGAATTTATGTTTGTAGTTTTGTTGCTACAATCACCGACTGGATTACTGAGTGGTGGATTTCAGACTTAGCCTTTATACGAAGCAATCCACTACCTTGAATGAGTTGATAATATCAAATATCCTGGCCAGTGTTGATGGTTCTTTTGATCATCGGTGTTGACTTAAACACCTTCGTCAGTGATTGCAATCCTGTGATAGAATCAAGGACCTCGTCATAAATCCTCTATGTGTTCCATTCGTTCACTTTTAGTTGTCAAATAAATGAAGACAAAAACTTACCCTACTTAGTGTAATTGGCTGAGCATTAGTGGATCCTTTCACTTCAAAGGTTGGAAAATTATCATTTATATTTATTAGTGTCCACCTAAAATTAACGAATCTGTAGATTTAATATGAAAATTAAAGTCTATATGAAACATTAAGATCAATGATGGCGCATGTTAATCCATAGTACTGGGGCTGAGCGTTAGCAAATATTTTTATATTATCTTATAGGACAACAAAAAATAGCAGAATAAATACATTTGTAAACAAGCAGAGTACAATCATATGATATTAGAACATCTGATATCTTAATAATTGTGTCAATGAGAGAGTGATTTTGTATGTATGTTTTGCTTTCATACATTAACTATTACACCGATTCTACTTAAATTATACATGGACTTATACTTAAATTATTGTACCTGGGATGAATATAGGCGTAATATTATTTCTAAATGGTTTCTAAAGTAGCAAAAATCCCATTTTGGTCTCTAAAGTTTTAATATGAATAAAAATTAATTCCATTAAATGTAATGAACTGTGCTGTGTAAACATTGTATTATGAAAGCACGACGATATGTTGATTTAATTTAACCACCATTTCCAATTTGTTTACATTAGTGGAATGAAAGCACAAAAAAGTAACAATACTTCTTATTTGAAAATCGCAGCAACAAGGCAGACCAATTCTAGATTTTACCTAATGACCTAAATCGTGAATTTTTACACGTAAGGTATTGAATTTGGTTTTAATAGACGCCATATTTACAGTAAATGTTGGAAAGATAAAATCAGCCATCATGTCCAGACTGATTGCTGATGTCAACAGGACATCTACTCGACCGATGATGACATTGGCAGTGTCATATCGCAGTTCTTTATTTTGAGAACAATCAAACCAATCTCGTGCCGTAACATTTTGCGTCGTTAATCTTTCGCAGGCCTTGATTGCATCTCTGTTAACAGTTTAATAACAATTATATCGTCCATACTCATCTACCTGACTTTGCCGAGGTGGCCGCCCCTCTGAACGCTTTTAAGAAGGAAAGAGGCAAAGTTCGTTTGGGGTGAAGATCAGGAACGAGCTTTTTCAACTGCTTAGGGAGGCAATTATCCAACCTCCTGTGCTGCGAATACCGGACTTTAGTAGGCCCTTCATCTTGCAGACTGACTCCTCATCCTGTGCTGTAGGAGCTGTGCTTTCTCAAGAGTTCGACGGCGCTCGGCAACCAATAGCTTTTGCATCTAGGACTTTGACCCTTCAGGAAAATAAATCTTCTATTTATGAGCTGGAGTGTCTGGCGGTCGTTTTCGGCATGGATAAGTTTCGGAGGTTCCTAGAGCATTCAGTAAACCAGCACAAAATACCAAATTAGGACTTCTTTCCTCCGAGGTGGCGGAGCGGCCTCTTTGAAAAAGTATTCATTGACTATGTGGGGCCCTTTCCCCGTAGCAAGTCAGGGAACACCTCCCTGCTTGTCGCTGTGGATGCTTTCTCTAAGTTTTGCTGGTTGATTCCTCTTAGGAGTGCCACGGCGTCGCTCACCGTCAAGGCACTCAAGTCCCGCCTTCTACAGAATTTTGGAGTGCCCGCCACCTTCGTCTCGGATAACGGCACACAATTCGTGTCGAGGGAGTTTCATCGCTTCTGTTTTGGGCATGGAATCAAACATGTTACGACTTCTCCGTACTACCCCCAGCCTTCTCATGCTGAGCTGTTCAACCGCAATCTCAGAGCCGCGCCCTCATCGCTTTATCACGCTGAGAAACAAACTACCTGGGATGAAAACCTGAGCTGGCTTCAGTTAGCCTTCAATTCTGCTCTTCACGAAAGTCATGATTCCACGCCTTTCCAGGTCATGTTTAGTCGTCCTCCTTATGATCCCTTGTCTAATCTCTGGAGTCTGGATAGTCTTCTACCAGTACCTGTTACTCCCAACGTGAGTGACACTTGGGAAGCAGTCAGGGTTAAGCTCCTACAGTCTAGGGAAAGGGTGAGGAGAAAATTCAATAAGGGACGTATTGCTAACCCCTTCCTGGTGGGGGATCTTGTCTTTTGTAAGGCCCATCCGGTCAGTTCGGCCGTGGATAAACGGGCAGCCAAACTTTGCTATCGGTGGACAGGTCCTCACCGGATTCTTCGTTTTCTCTCTCCCCAGTTACTGCTGAGTTGGTTGATCCCGTATCGGGGAGGTTGTGGCGGAAGGCCACGTTTCTCATCTGAAGGCCTTCCGTGGTGACACCTCTGGTCATGCTCTGGATACTGGTGCGGCTGCGGGGATGTCCGGGGACTGATCAGCCCTGGTTTTCTCTGTAGTGTCGTTTTACTCTCTTTCTCTTTTTCTTCTTTCTCCAAGAGAGGCGCCTCTCAACTTTTCAGGAGGATCGTGTTTTGTCTGCCTCCTGCTCAGGACTTTGTTTCCTGTTAGGGTTCTCGACTTCCCGTATCCTGTACCAGAGCTTGTTGGTTCTTCTTTCAGTGGGGGAGAGGTTTTGTTTGGGGTTGCACCCTTTTTAGTGGGGGAGGTTGAGCCGGGGCTCAGTTTGGACAATTTTGTCTTTTACCTTTTTCCCACCTCGGCCACTCTTGTCAGTCGGTGGGGGAGTCACTCCGTCAGAGTATTGATTTTCTGCCTGGTTTGGACTGATTGGTCGAGGTCAGCTGGTTGACCTTGACTAGTTTACACCGACCAGCTGTTCACCGGCACCGGCACCGGCACCGGCTACTGTTCGGAGCGGTCAGACACGTTCGGAGAAACTACTGTGTTTCTGGCTGTTCTCTGCTCGTTCCGTTTCCCCATGGCTGGCTAACTCCTCTACTTTCGGCAGGTAATTGTCTCTCTCACCCTCTTAACCTTATTTTGTTGGCGGGTTTTTCTCTCCCACGCAGACATATATTTTCGTAGTTTAGTTATAAGTAGTTTATATATTATTTTGTAACTTGTGTTCCTCGTGTACGTTGTTCGTGTCGCAAAGTGTTCTTTCCTGTTTATCGTACGTTCTAAATTGTTAATTTATTATCTATGCCGGTTAAGTTTATTATATTTTTGCGCCGTGCTTTCTAATTGATCCGTTCTTCGATTATTTATTTATTAATCACCTTGTATTTATTTAGTGTAAGCGAGACAGTACAGACTTTGCAAATTTCGTTACCTCGTGTTTTGTGTTGCGTGCAAAATTGGGTGGCAAACATTCATGATTTCAATGTTATTATTTAATTATTGGCTTTATAGTAGCGTGAACGGATTATAATTTAATTATTGTTATCTGGGAAATAATGTTCTGTTATTATTTGTAAATTATATAATTATTATTAGGCCTACCTTACAATTAATATTTAATAATAGAATGTAAATTATTATAATATTATAACAGAATGATTAAAATCCAGCGAATTATAGTTACAAGTAAATGTTATCACGCTTAATCATTTAGTATGGCTGTTCTAGCCTATAAGTAAATGTTTATATATTTGAAAATTTGTTTTGTACATAAAATTTAAATATTTTATATTTACTTTGTGGCAAACATAATTAAGTTTTTATTATTTCTCGGGTTATACGAATATTTTTTTCTGAATATCTACTGGTTATGTTGGGATTCAATAGGGTCCCCGTGAGTGCCGTCAGCGGGACTGGTGCGGCGAGTCTGCCCAATGAAACCACTGAAACCAAAACTGAATGCCCCATGCTCTGCCCAGCGCTCCTGTACCGGCATCCAACCGGAGTGTATGTGCTCATATTCATTTCATCTGGAACAAGGTTGGATCCAAAATGTTTTTTTTACTTTTCTTATACTGGACTTGCGAGGATTGGGGTGCAGGGAGAGCGCTGCCAGATATTAGATCTGGAGGAGGGCCAGTGTTAAGACTAGTGTGTATTTAGTTTAGTTACATGAACTGAAGGGGAGGATTTCATCTTTAATTCGGATTCGTGGAGGCAACTAAGCCCCCGCCTCCTTCGAAAATCGGCTTTAAATATTTTTTTTACTTTTTGGCTACAAACCTGAAACCAAAATTACTTTTTAAAAATAGTGGGCCTAGAAATTCTACAACCTTTTCCCTCCCCTCAGTTCATAACACTTACCAGTTAAAGATAATTTTTCCTACATGCCGTACCTGAAATTGTTTATTTGTATATAAAATTTCTATATTATATTATATTATTTATTTATTATGTTATTATTTCTATTTATTATGTTCTTGTCTATATTGGAATTTTATCAATTGTTATTTAGTTTGTAAGTTACGCGGTGCACCGTGGTGCTGCAGTTAATTGTATTTTGCATGGAAATGTTTGCCACCTACTAATTATATCATGTAATCGAAATCTTGTCTCGCTTTTTGTCTCTTCCCACTAGTGGCATGTTATTTTTTTTTTCTTTTTTTTTTTTCTTTGCTCCGAGTTTGGGAGGGGCGCGCTTCCGAGACCTCCTGTCTATTTTCGCTAACTCGGGACATTACATACGAACAGTCGACATCTTGAAACTTTTTATTTAGTGAGGCTGGTTTATGCGAAGTATTACCTAAGAAATTGGAAAGTCCTAATCCCACATTGAGCTGAATATGAAACCAGTAAGAAAATTTATTAGCACCGTAATAACCAAATTAAAACAATATTTTACTATGCTCCAGTCAGTATGTGACATACAATACCAGTTACAAAATCCTATTATTAAACTTTTCGAATTCTTTCGATAGATCAGATAAAATTGAAGAAATATTTCTAAACGAAATTTTGTTCATAATACGTTTATTATTTATACCACAATCTTGAGTCACCTACGCACATTTGTATACAGTATATATGTTTTCATACAAATGCTTTGTTAATTCCGTTTAATAATTGTTACTCAACATCCCATAACAATTACTGTTGTTATTGACGTATCGCTTATGTGCAAAAAATAGGTTGAGTAAAAATTGTACATTTTCATAGTTTACAGTTTCTGCGTCCTATTTGGCAAATTTACGGTTGCTTATACTACCCCTGAATAATGATACTACAAGCTCTTCAATACATATAATAAGTATTTAAGGATTGGGCTTTTCCTTTAACTTTTTCCTTTAACTTCCTTTAACTTTAGGCGTTTCCTTGAAACCCATCCTTCTGTATATTACGCTCTTCAATAATGTTCATGAATTCTCCAGTTACGTGGAAAATTTGGAAAATGAGTGATTAAGTGAACTGGCTAAGTAAGGGAAGCGTTTCATATACTGACATTTTGCACTTAACGGAAATAAAATTAATTTTACAATCACACACAGAAAAATAAAAGAAATCTGAGATACACTTTAGAAAACAGAGAGAACGTTGGGTTGGCTACCAAAATAAATAGCCTAGAGGTAGAATGTAAGCTCTTCTATAGTCACTAAGGGATTTGTAAGTGAAGAAGGCACTCTATATTCTACAAGAAACATCTTCATCTCTTTGACGACAATAATACACTTCAGCTGTGACTCATTCTTTGTGCAGGGTCTCTATTATTGAGATGCGGTCTTTGAAACACTTCCTTATACATAACCTTTGTAAAAACAGACGCTGGTAGATACACTTTTTCGCTTTAGCTTCCAAAAGAACAAGGGCTAAAGAAGCATATTATGTATATGTAATAATGTTGCTTTATTCTATACATATACATAACTGCGTAGTAAAAGATTATATGGTAGTTAAAAATAGTAGAATAATACATCTGTAGTTCGTTGAATGTATATACAAGGGGATGTTTGTATAAACGACAATGATAAACTCAGAAATTATTTGACCGATTTTATGAACATTTGTACATATATATCCTCCTAAAGCCGTCTGGTCACCCTGATCCTAGAGTCCCTGTGCAATATGAAGAATTAGATCAGTAATCAATCTTGATCATTCTATGTTTAACATGGATGTATAATCAATGTTTAATGTCATGTGATTAATAGGCCCCGAGTTTTAATTCATCAATTAGAACCTTCTGTCTAGCCGAAAAACCGTACAGAAGGGCGAAGGGTTATGCGCACGCGAGTCGGTCGTCTGATTGATGGACAGGAGAGAGAGGTGTCTTTTCCAAGAACTTTGGGTTTTCCCTTGAAACCCATTCTTCGGTATTCTCGTGACATAAGAGGCAAGAACTGAAATATTACTGATTTATTTAGTTGTCTCGTGGATATGTCCAAATAAAAGGTGTTCCGATAGTTCGGTTCTTTTAAATGAGTCACAGAATGGTAGAGCGTATACGAAGTCAATGTTTCACTGATGGCTAGTAGAGCCTCGGCCGCGCGCACAGACGATAGTTCAGATCTTTTAAATGAGTCACAGAATGACAGAGTGTATACTATAGGTGAACCGCTAACAAAGAAACCTGCGCAGAGAAGCAACTATTTGAGCAGCACACTCGCCACAGGAGGGGCCCCCCTCCGGCGGGGGGGAGTGGCGAGTGGGCGGAGCATCTTCTTGTCAGCTGTTTAAATCTTGTCTTGCTCGCGCCATATTGTTTATACTGCAGTTACTTACCTATTCTCTATCTGAATTGATTTGTTGTGTGTAAGCCTATACAAGTGTTGCTTAGCTCGCGTGTACATATAGTCGATGGCGTCTACATCTAAATCGAGGTGTTTCTCGGGTCGTCCACTTCACGGACAGGCTCGCGAAATTTTGTATAATGTCTACAAAACATTTGAAAGACACAAAGGAACAGTACAGTTTACAATACAACGTAGTCGAGGCTGCAAGCAATGCGACTGGCGTCTCTGAGTCCTTAATTAAAAAAAATAGCAGCTGAGGGAAAACGATCTCAAGCAAGAAGAAGTTTGGCTTTTTGCACTCCCAATGGCAAAAAAGGTAAAAAAAATAAAAAAATTCTTGTTGACGATTTTACAAAATGCGTCATAAGAAGAAAAGTACATGATTTTTATGCATTGAAAAAAATACCTCCTACACTGGCTAAACTTAAAGCACTGTTAGCGGAAGAGAATATCCTAAAGTGCGGTAAAGAATACTTAAGAAATTTATTGAAAAATATGGGATTCAAATGGCTTACAACTCAGTCAAAGCGAAAAATATTAATAGAACAGACTCATGTAGCAGGCTGGTGAGCAAACTATTTACGCAAAATTCAAAAACTGAGAAATGAGAAGAAAAATATAGTGTATGTAGACGAGACTTATATTAACAAGTCGCACGTTATCCGTAAGTGTTGGCAGTCTCAATTTGAAATTGGGATAACGAAAGACGTTGGGAAGGGCCCAAGACTTATAATAATTCACGCTGGAGGTGAAGCAGGGTTTGTTCCAAATGCCTTAAAAATATGGATGCCTACCAGTAGGCCTAATAAGAAGGGGAGGAAAATAAATGTGTCTCAAGACTATCACGATGATATGGACTACACAAACTTTTCCAAGTGGGTCAATCAATGTCTTATTCCAAATCTCCCTGAAAAAAGTGTAGTTGTTATGGACAATGCAACCTACCATAACAAGGAAGACGACAAAAAACCAAGCAGTGCGACGTTAAAGGCCGACATCCAAGACTGGCTCACCCGGCAAGGTATTGAATTCGCTCCGACTATGACAAAGGCTCAATTGATAGTGTTAGTCAAATCTACTCCTGCGACAAAAAAATATTCCATTGATAAATTTTTTAATGATGCTGGACACACTGTAGTTCGTCTGCCGCCCTATCTATTTATTTATTTATTTATTTATTTATTTCCAACGGACATACTCCATTTTTACATTCAAGATCCATAGTTCAAGATCAATAATTACAACTTAACCTAAACCAAAAAATTACCTCAACACAAAAACATCAACAAAAACATGTGAATGACTGAAAGGAAATATTACATAATACTCCAATATACTCCAATACAAGGCATGATATATGCTAGAATAAAACCGTATTTAAATGTTTTAAAAACTATAACAATACCATAATGAAAGAACGCAACAATAAATAAACTATAACAATAGAAATAACATAATAACAGAAATAACTTAATAACAGTAACAACAGAAAAAACATAATAAACTATAAAATAATATAACAGGGATATTCGTAACAGTGTTTCAAAACAGCAGACAGTAAAAATAACAATGGTAAATAGACAAACTATGACATACAATAAACCGAGAAAATGAACAAACATAGACATTAAGTGGAGGCATTTACGTTGACAGCACTGCACCTTTCACTTTCCACTTCAATGATCTCACGCCATCATGGAACAGGTCGACAGTTATAGGCAGGTTGTTGCCGGCCCTCTGCAGGCGAGCCACCGTGCTGTTTGCTGCATAGTTTGTGCCATAGTGTTGCCTGATGAAGAGGTCATTGGAACGAGTGCTGGATGGTGTCTTGAAATTGAGGAGTTGAAGGACGTCCGGGCAAACCATCTCACCGTTCACCAACTTATGGAGAACCACTAAGTCGGCTACAGTCCTGCGAGTATCAAGATGTTCCAGTTTAAGCCTGGCGTACATATCATCAATTGGTACTTGTTGGTATTGGTATCCATTTCTGACACCCACCAAACGGATGAAACGACTATCATGCAGATCTGAGCCCAATTGAGTTAGTGTGGGGTGATATTAAGGGCAGAGGCGCTGAACACTTTACTGGGTGCATGAAAGAAAAGAAAGAGCTCTGCTATAAGTTATTTAGTGAGTACCCAGTTGCGAAATGGCGGAAGTGTTGCGAGCACGTCTATAAAATAGAAGATACGTATAGGCAGAGAGAATATGTCATAGACGAAGCAGTGGATAAATTAATCATATCTGTTAACAACGACTCATCGAGTTCCGATGACGATGACGGCACCGGTAGTGATGGACGAGGGGATCTAACGTCTGAAAGTGACGGCGAAGTAGCAGAAGGCCCTGGTATTGCCGTTTTACGATTCGACCAATATTGACACGAGTAACTATATTTATTTGAACAAATATATAAGTAAATATACACATTGTTTTTACCGTTCACATTGAGTTCTTATTTACGTTCTACTGTTAGTACTTTTTCATTGTAATTAAAAGACTAGTCCAGTTTTAAATGACATATATTTGTGTTAATTTTTATTTATTGTAGGCCTAACATTTATGGGTCCAGAGCAGATGTACTTAACGAGGGAGTTTACATTTTGTTGTGAGGTTAGCCACGCCCACGCAGTGGCAGTGGCCAGTAGAGATGTGTCGTTCGGTCTTGGACCGTTCAATTCGAACGAGTCAGTCAGGTGAACGAGTGATCCGAATCGGAGTCTTTCAAAAGACCCGTTCACTTTGAAAGTTGTGTTCAATTTGGCCTGGCAACTGAATAAATTTGATACTTTTTTCCAAATCAGGTGAAATGAAAAATGAAATGAAAATGGTTAATAAACCATTAATATAAAATAAAAAATAGTACAATAAAACACATATACACGTTTTGCAAAAAACGTATGCAAATACATACAATGTCTGAAATCGTGTATCAGAGTGTAACAATACGGTACTTATACGTAGTTAATTATTTCTCATTATAACTAACCTTGTATTAATTCTATTTAATTCAGTTAAAATTTTAAATAAGAAGAATAGTATAACCGGGATGAGCCTACATGGGCCTAGGACCTGTGCGTAGGCTCTGGTCGTGAATATTAGAACTCAAAACTAATAATAGAAACAATTGATTTTATAAGTAAATAATAGTAGTTTAGTAATTTTTGAGATTATTAAATGGTTTTAGAATTTATTTTTAATCCGGCTGGATGGCAATGAGAACAGTGACCACGCAGGCAATTTATGAGTCACATTGATAATGATACGTAACCGAGTATAAATCTAGTTTTGCTGCACTGTCGTATGAAGTATTAGTTATGGTAATTATAGTGAAGGACAGACCGAATAACAATAAATAGCGAGGAAGGGTTAGAAGTTCAGCGATAATAAGGGACAACAGGTCTATATACTTCTTCGCCATCTAACGATAGTAACCAATCCATGTGGTAACACATGGTCGATATAGGTGCGATGTGCTGGGTCGATCTGAGAGGAGGCGTTCTGAGTAGTAGTTTGCATAATATTATTTCAATGAACCGTTTAAAACTTATAGTCAACCAGGGTATTAAGAAAAGTGGTGGGAACTTAATCGGTTAAATGTATAAAATGTGTTATTTATAAAAATAAATTATTTTCAAACGAGCAATGTGTCTGTTTGATGTTTAGTAATTTATTGAAACATTTGTAGTGGAATAATCTTATGATAAATCAAAGGCATATTAATCAA